>NW_022292088.1:255483-307517 GCF_002776525.5 Piliocolobus tephrosceles
TGTTATGTTATGTTATGTTATGTTATGTTATGTTATGTTATGTTATGTTATGTTATGTTATTTGTAGTGATGGGGTCTCCCTATGTTCTCCAGTCTGTTTTGTTGTTTTTTTTGAGACGGTCTCACTCTGTTGCCCAGACTGGAGTACAGTGGTGTGATCTCAGCTAACTGCAGCCTCAAACTCCCAGGCTCAAGTGATCCTTCCCCTTCAGTCTCCTGAATAGCTGGGACTACAGGCATGAGCCACCATGCCTAATTTTTTAAAAAATGTTTTTTTTTTGCAGACAGGGTTTCCCTATGTTGCCCAGACTGGTCTTGAACTCCAGGATCCTCTTGCCTCAGCCTCCCAAAGTGCTAGGATTACAAGTGTGAGCCATGGTGCCTGGCCCACATGTTTATTTTTTTAAAAAACATTCAATATTTCACTGTTAAATTTGATGTTAGCTGTAGTTTTTCATAAATGCTCTTTATCAGCCAATCCACATAAATTCTAGAACCTCAAACAAAAAAAACTTATGCCATCCCTACCCTCAAGACTAGCATGACTTTTATAGTATGAAAAGAATTTCATAAGGCTAATAAATTAAAATCATACACTTCAATAGCTTTTGTATACATACCAAACAAAAAAAGGACTATAAAACTTTATAACCATATTTTCATTGAATATATTATCATGAACACTTTCAGTCATTAAAATCTATTCTACAACATTTTTAGTGACTGCAATAGATCCACATTTTATGAATAACCTTTGATGTTTTTACTATACAATTTCTCTATGAGTAGATTGAGGGTAGAAAATAATATAATGCTATATATAATGCCACAAAAAGCTACAAACACATATCTAAGAACTTCAAAACCACAGAACTTCCCTCTACCCTGTTCCTTAAAACAAAGTCTGAGTGGAAAAAACAAACGTTTTTCCTCTGCTCTCACACCACAATAAAGACAGAAAACTTCTCTGACCAAATGTGTGTTTTTTCCCCATCACCAAGCAAGCAATCAATTTTGCAGCAGATACCATCTAGGTGTCCTCCAATTTCCCATGCTATCCCCTAGAGATGGCATTTGATCCCACAGACTGAGGGCCCAGTCCCACAAGACTGCTGCCCACTTCCAATGCCAAGTTCAAACCCCAGGTGGTTTTCAAATCAGGGTTCCCATGACCCCTCCTTGAGTTTAATTTGCTAGTAAAGCTCACAGAACTCAGGGAAACACTTAGGTTCACTGGTTTATTATAAAGGACAGTACAAAGGATAGAGGTGAAGAAATGGATAGAGCAAGGCATGTGGGAAGGGACAGGGAGCTTCTATACCCTCTTCAGGTACAGCACCCTCTAGGGACCGCCACATGTTCAGTTACCTGGAAGTGCTCCAAAATCTGTTCTTTTGGAGTTTTATGGAGGTTTCATTATGAAGGTATGATTACCACTGGTCACTGGTGATCCACTTAACCTTCAGCCCTTCTCCCAAGAGTTTGGGGGAGGACTGAAAGTCCCAACTCTAATCATGCCTTGGTCTTTCCAGTGGGGGCTGCCAGCCAGCAGTCAACTCATTAGATACAAAAAGGCATCACTCTGGAGACATTAAGGATTTTAGAAGCAGTATGCCAGGAAACAGGGTCAAAGACCAAATAAATACTTTACGATATCACAGAAAACCTATCAGAAACCCTTAGTAATTTAAATTAGGGGTGTCATCCGCCTTAACTTCTTCTGATACCAGGGAAAAACACATTCTAAAGAGCAAAGCAATTCAAGCATAACTTGGTATCTAATACGCTCTTTTTTTTTTTTTTCTTTTTTTACCTTTCAGAACTGTCTTAGTTTGTCCCTTGTCTTCAGCTGAAATGGTCACAGTATGTGTGTTTATGTAAGCCTGCACCAGTGGTCCATCCTGTAGTGGTAGGGTTACAAGAGACCCAGTGAACTCTACTTAACACAATGTTGCCACTACTGGAGGAATCTTTTAGACCGAGCAGAAAGTGAGTACTAAGGTGGAAATACAGCTTCCACAAAGAAAATGTAATAGAAGCTGTTTTATAACTGAAAGCTGCAGTGATCTGTGATCAAGTCATTGCACTCCAGCCTGGGCAACAGAGTGAGAGCCTTTGCTGAAAAAGGAAAAAAAGAAAAAGAAAGCTGCAGCTATTTCTGTCTTTCTCACCCCTCAGCCAGTTATTCGCTCCTCTTCCAAAATTGGAGCAATGACTTCAATCTCTTTCTAGTACTGATGGGACAATCGTAAAGACGGCAAAACCAGATCTCAGCAACTAGCTTTGTCTGTCACTAGGGTCATCCCTAGGCATTCACACAAATCCCTGGTATACAATGTGATCTGGTGTCAATGGTCTTGGGACCTTGGAGAATACTTTTTTTTTTTTTTTTTTTTGAGACAGGGTCTCACTCTGTCACCCAGGCTAGAGTGCTGTGGCACCACAGTTCACTGCAACCTCAAACATCCCTGGGCTCAGGTCTCCTCCCACCTCAGCCTCCCTGGTGGCTAGGACTACAGGTGTGCACCACCATGCCTGGCTAATTTCTGCTTGTTTGTTTTTGTAGAGACAGGGTTTCTCCATGTTGCCTAGGCTGGTACTGAACTCCTGGGGTCAAGCAATCTGCCCACTCTGGCCTCCCAAAGTGCTGGGATTACAGGCATGAGCCACCACATCCAGCTGGGGAGTACTTTTAAAAACTTAAAGCAAGTGAAGGGAGTCTGATGAAGGTAAACACAATAAAATATAAAGCTTGTTAGAAGGTTTAAAGGTCTTGGCAGTAATCTAATTTCCCCACTTTCCTAACTTTATACTAGTAATTCCAAAACATTTCCTGATGAGAAACTTTGATTTCCCTGAAGTTTTATGATCACTAGTGGGGAAGGACTACTGAGTCACAATAATCACTGGTGGAATGGGGATGTAATTAGCAACAACAGTCAAATCCCACCCAGTAAGCACCTGAGAGCTTGTGAGTCAGTTGAAGACACATATTTACTGAGTACCTGCCACGTGTAAGGTGCTGGTGATAGAGCCCAAGGAACTTGGCTGCTATGCTTCAAAGGAGTGGTGGACTGTTTTACTAAGTGGGATATGGCAGGACCTTGATTGCAACACATACTCAGAAGTAGTTCACCTCATTACAGCTTAAAAATGTAACACTCTGGGCTTCAGGTGATTCCATTTCTTCCTCAGTTCAGATCTGGTGCTGTCAGAAGCAAAGATGTAGTTGATGGATTCATAAGACAGATCCCACACCTGAGACTGGGTCAAATTAAATGTTTCAGCTGCCAGCTGGTACTCTTGAGACAGGTGTGTTGCAAAAACACCCTTATCATCAGTCTGCCAATGTAAACAAGAATGTTTCAAAATGAAAAAGGAAGGATTTTTCAAAAACGACCATCTTTTTGTTTAGAGTCTATTTTCCTATTTACTACTTCTTTCAAGAGCCTAAATAAGGGCCTACAAATTTATCTGTACATAGCTGTAACTAAACAGACTTATTTATACCTTAAGAAAAGATATCAGAGCAGTGTTTCAACTCTGGCTGTATATTAAAATTATCTAAGGAGTTTTTAAAGCCTATCTATGCCCAGGACTCACCCCAGATCAAATAAAACAGAATCTCATGGGAATGGGTGTGGAGCATCAATTTGTTTGTTTTTGTTTTTAAGTCCTCTCAAGTACTTTTTGCTATAGAGCCAAACCAGAGTCACCCTGGCCCTCTGCAGTCTCTCATGTCCCAGTTCCTTTTCCTTTTTTTCTTTTGAGATGGAGTTTCACTCTTGTTGCCCAAGCTGGAGCGCAATGACATGATCTCCACTCACTGCAACCTCCTCCTCCCGGGTTCAAGTGATTCTCCTGCCTTAGTCTCCCAAGTAGCTGGGATTACAGGTGTGCGCCACTATACCCAGCCATGCCCCAGTCCCTTCTAACTCCTCTACTTGGGCATTATCCTCAGACATACAAGGCAGTCAGCTAGGTAGTGAACATCTGACTTAATGCAACTCAGGGAGCAAAAAGGAGCAAAATACTTCACACGGAACACCTTACACAGATCACAGAAGGATGGGCAATGCTGTACCAGAATCCAAAATGGTGCTGGTCATAAGATGGAACTGTCTGACTTTTGACGTTTGAGGTCAAACAGAGTTCTAGACGAAAAGGGGGAAAAAATCTCTTATTAAAAGCAAATAAGTGAACTCATTGTGTTCACCAAGTAGACGCATGAGAAATCTTTCCAAAATTTGCTAATTTAATTTATTAGTTTACAAAGTTGACCTTTCCTTATGTATGAAAATTTGTAGTTCAATTAGTGTAGTTGTATAGTTGTATAGGAAATATGTGCTGCAACTTATGGCAACAGTGGTACCAGGTAAGGAATTAATATCCCTTTCACAGCCATGCACTTCTCTTTCTTTGACCAAAACAGAGAAGAAAGAGGAATGTCATGATGAAAAAAGCAGAGAATTATCAATGATAGGAGCAGAAGGGTTTTTTGAAAAGCTACTGCAATCCCTCCTGGTCTAACAGTGGAAGCCAAAACAAAGGTAAGAAAACTGTTGCACTGCGTGTGAGAGCATTATGAAGAGCTAAGAATGAGCAGAGACTTTGCCATGGCTTCTAAGAACCCCTAAACACTTTCACCCAGACAATCATCCATTCACCTCCTTCTGCTTCTAGGTAAGTTAAGTCCATCTTAAGAATGACTCCTACTATTGACCAGGTGCGGTGGCTCACGCCTGTAATCCCAGCAATTTGGGAGGCCAAGGTGGGTGGATCACAAGGTCAGGGGATCAAGACCATCCTGGCTAACACAGTGAAATCCCATCTCTACTAAAAAAAATCACAAAAAACAAAATGAGCGAGGTGTGGTGGCGGGTGCCTGTAAGTCCTAGCTACCAGGGAGGCTGAGGCAGGAGAATGGCATGAACCCAGGAGGCAGAGCTTGCAGTGAGCCAAGATCGTGCCACTGCACTCCAGCTTGGGCAACAGAGCGAGACTCCATCTCTAAAAAAAAAAAAAAAAAAAGAGAATGACTCCTACTACTAACAAATTCCTTCCTGGAAATATTACCAGGTTACCCAGCCAGAGTAAATACCTGACTGACTTGATTGATGGCATCTGCTCATTTGAGTAAGGCAGCCTCAACACAGGCTCCCTCAGTTTAAGGGATGAGAAACTCAAACTGCCCCCTCACTCTGTCGGGAGCAGAGCTGGGCCACCACACCAAGCAAGATCACTATGCCAGTGGTTCCCATTCTCTCCACTTTGGTGGATATTTAAAATTTTCCTTAGTTAAAAAAAAGCCAATTTCACCCATTATGAATTGCTGAAAACTCTATAGTTAAAACATACTCACACAAGCATTTTTATAAATTGGTAAATTTAGCAAATTGATCATTCTGTAAAATGGTTTGCGGCCAACCACTTCTTCCTTCTTTAGAAAGGCCTTTCCTAACCATCCAATCGAAAGTGGTTATACAATCACTATATCAGCCTGTTTAATTTTCTTCATAGAACACTGATACTTTCTTGTATATTTGTTTACCGTCTTCCCTCTGCTAGAATATGAGTTTCTTGGGAAAGAAATCTTGCCTGTTTTGTGTACTGCTCTATTGACAGCAATGACAACAAAGTAGGCACTTCATAAACACAGACAATCAAGCGTGTAATGATCAACAGACATGTGAAAATATACTTGGGATTTTCCATGTTTAAGTTTTAAATAATGTTACATATTTTCATAACACATGTCAATTTTGTTAAAGTCATTTCAAAATTCTAGATGACCCTTTATTCCTTTAAAAAATTCTTATTGAGTTCCAAGCATTGGAGAATGTAGCAATGAATAAGACAAGCGGGACCCTGCTCTCATAGAGCTTATATTCTGATGGAAGCTAAAGCTTTCTGTTACTTAAATAAGGCTCAGAAAGCACACACTCCATGCATCTTTTAATAGCGAGATGACATTCGTACTTTTAGAACAGTACTTCTCTACAATCCTCAGAAAACCTGGGGATTGGGGGAGGGACAGAGAGTCATCTGGAAGACCTGAAACTCCAAGCATTACCCAGTGGTATCCGATGTTGCCTCACAAAGTCCACCAGATCCAGGGATCCTCTCTCACCGGAGTTGAGAAATGTTCCATGCCCGATTCTATCAGGAAGCAGATCCAGGAGTATTTGTGTTTCTTTTTTTTGGTTTGGAATCTAAAGAAAGGGGAGGAAAGGGGATCAATGGCGTCTTTCAGTGGTTCTTAAAGAGTACTTTTTTTTCTATAGCTAGGTACTCTGCCCCTCTGAGTAGTACTTCATGCAGACCTTTTGGAAACCTGAACTACTACTGCCTTCCTAGCTCTCTTTGACTTTTATCTTCTCATTCTTTCCTCAATATTCTTCTAGATTCATTTCAATGATAATAATAAACACTTATTAAGAACCTACTTTGTGCTTTTTCACAGAAATTATTTAAGAATATTAAGATGAAGAAATTAAAGCTGAGAAAAATTAAGTAATTTTCGAAAAATAAAACTTCACAACTATACGTATATGTGTGTTCTGTAATATACATGTGTTCATATATATTATAAAAAGTTCTCAAAAAATATAAACATAAAACTGTTAACAGTATTAACTCTAGGGAGCAAAACAAATAGAAATTGGGCTTTTAATTTTTAATACTTTCCTTCTTGACACTTGGATTTTTTTCAGGTACACATAACTCTTACAGTTAAAAATGTAAAGCATTTTTTAAAAAAGGTTGTCCAAGGTCACAGAGCTAGTGAATGGCAGAAATAAGGGTGAAACCTAACTCAGTCTGACTCCAGGGCCCAGTTACTTCCCTCACATAGTGTGCTCATCATGTTTGATTCTGACAAGGCTGGCTATGTACATACCACAATCACCATGAAAAAGTCTGGCTGTGCTCTTTATCTCCTGGATTGCCCAAAACACAAATTCTTAGAACATATAGTTTTTTTTTTTTGAGACGGAGTCTCGCTCTGTCGCCCAGCCTGGAGTGCAGTGGCACGATCTTGGTTCACTGCAAGCTCCGCCTCCCGGGTTTACGCCATTCTCCTGCCTCAGCCTCCCGGTAGCTGGGACTACAGGCGCCCGCCACCGCGCCCGGCTAGTTTTTTGTATTTTTTTAGTAGAGACGGGGTTTCACCATGTTAGCCAGGATGGTCTCGATCTCCTGACCTCGTGATCCGTCCGTCTCGGCCTCCCAAAGTGCTGGGATTACAGGCTTCAGCCACCGCGCCCGGCCAAACATTTTTAAATGAAAGGTTTTCTGTCCAATGGACTGGATGATAAAAGCAACAGACACGAAGGTAAAGAACAAGTTCTGATGTTGCACACAAGGCCAGAGATAACTGGTCACTGTCACACGTGCTATTCCCTTATAATGATCAATGGTTTCTATCACACATCAGGTAGGTCAGCCGTAGAATGTCCTGTGGATGAAAGGTCTTTCGAATTAGAGTACGGAAACATGGATTCTAGATTTTAAGTCCTGCCACTAGATTACTGACATTCTACTTATAGACATGAAAGATACAAGTACTGGCAAGGGGTTCTGATTTTTTTCCTTAATCTTTAAATCATGATGCTACTTAAACTTTATACATCACCCCTTTAATACAATAACTCTGTGAGGTAAGTAGACTAAGTATTATTTTCTGCATTTAGGAAATAAATAGATAGAAGTATTGAGGTAAAAAGTAAACCCATCTATAAAATGGGGAAAATTGCAGCAGAGTCCCTCACAAGGGGTTTGCCTCACAAGGATGTGCTTACAAAAGTGACTACTTCCCAGCAATTATCAGTCACCACGTTCATGCTACCAGTGAGCTTGGGGTTGATGAGGGAACTGGACCTCTTTGCTGGGCTTTGTAAAATGACGAGCTGCTTCCTTTATTGCCATTGGATGTGATAAAAATCAGGTCCCTTCTACTATGAGGACAGGTGAGATAAATTGGTGCTTTTCTTAGCGTCAGCTTGCCAATGACAAGACAGATGTTGGAAATGCATGCATTTTTTCTAGCAAGATGTCATTAAGCTGCTTTTAATGACACAGCTGGCATTTGAGTCAACAGCCACTCCCAGGAACCACAAAAGGATAAAAACAGTAACACTAGAGACTAAAGCAAGTCATGTATTTAAAAATATTTCTACTTTCCCTTTTTAAAAATGTTTCTCCAATCTAGGTTTATTCCTAGTCACTTACAAATGACCCCATTATTTTCTACTACAATCTGTCCCTTTTAGCCTAAGACAATATTCTTTACCTCTGAAAGATGCAATGCCAACTTCAGACCTGCTTTCTTAGCTTCTAAAAGAGGTTCCATGAAGTCTTTTGCTTGTCCTACCTTAAAGATAAAAGTTAAAATGAGGATGCATGAGAATTCTGGGAAAACCAAGGAACTGAGTACTCCATTCCAATAAACAACATAATGGCAGAAAAAATTATGGTAGATTAATTCATTTGCACATCTTGTTTATAAAGCCCCTACAATGTGCTAGCCACTTTGCTGAACACAAAGCTGGCAAAGGCTCAGTCCCTGACCTCGAGAATCTTGTCTAGTATCAGTAAACTGAGATCAGTCAGCTAAGCTGGATATAGTAGTCACCAAATTTTATGCCTGGAAGGACACCTAGATATCCAGAGCTAAGGGGAACTCACTCACTTGACTCAGGAACTCTCATGATTACTCAAAACACTTCTGTTAAACAGGTGGATAAAAAGAAGGGCAGAATACTCCAGGTTTGGACAAAGCCATAAGAATCAGTTTCATGGGACTCTCTTATTCAGCTGTTTTCAACCAGGAGCAATTCTGCCCCCCAGGGGCTATTTGGCAATGTCTGGAGACATTTTTGGTTGTCACATCTGGGAGAGTGCTACTGGCATCTAGTGGGTAGAGGCCAAGGATGCTGCTAAACATCCTACAATGCATGGGGCAGCCCCACAACAAATTATCCAGCCCCAAATATCAAGATTTCTGCTTGAATCTGACATTCAAGAAGCTCAGGTCAACATTTCTCAACTATCTATGAAATAGTTAAGCCCCAATATCCATCCATTGTATGTAATGAATTACATTATAGTGCATATAGTCTGGTACTAGCTGTGCACCATCTTTAGAAGAATGGAGAAAACAGTCATATAGTCAGGCAACTGATTTTTTTCTTTTTTAGTGTACTTAATTGTTTCACAGAACCTTGGATGAGAGCTGCTCTAGGCATTCTGGTCATCCAGGGCAGAACAGGCCTTCATCCACAGAATGGAGTGTCTGCTGGATGCTCTGGAGAATGCAACACAAGATGCCCGAAGCTAGTCCTTATCCCACTAACTGATTCTACCTTTTAGAATTAAAATATATGTAGGAAAAATAACTTACAGTCGGGTCTCCACTGAGGTCAAGGCCAAGAACTGTACCCTCAGTAGAAAGGAAGAACTCCTCGGCAAGTTTTACAGTCTCCTTGGCTACTAAAGGGCCACCTCTTCTGTCAACTGCTATCAAATACCTTTAACATAAGGAAGACAGAGTTGAAAACTAATATGACACAGATGAAAAAGACAATTCTGAGTACAGCCAGACAGAGATGGCAGTCTCTGTAATACATCTCACTAAGAAAAGTATAGCCTGACTGAATCTAGACAACCTGACATTTTACTTTGCCATACGGACTGAGACATGAATTCCTAAATAGCATCAAGCATCTAGTCAGTGTTCAGATCCACAGCTGTCTTTTGAGGTTTTTTTGTTCCTGTATTTGTTTCTTCAGTTTGTTTGATTCAGGATCCAAACAAGGTCCACACTTTGTGTAAGTCAATGTGTCTTCTAAGGCTGTCTTAATCTATAACCATTCCTTCCTCTCCTCCCACCTCCCACCCTGCTTTTCTTGTAACTTCTTTGTTGAAGAAACCAAGTTGTTTGTCCTACAAAGTTTTCCATGGTCTGGATTTTGTTGATTATATCCCTGTGTTGTTAACATGTTGTCCTATTTCTTGTATTTCCTATCTAGTCTAGAGGCAGATCAGGTTCCATTTTTTGGTAAGAGTAAACTGGTGGTGGTGTGCTCTTAGGAGGCTGAGATCCACTATTTCATGAGGGGTTACAAAATTAGAAATATTCTCATTCAAAAATGTATCAAATATCTGATAAAAGTTCATTCTTCAAATATTAGCTGGAATTCTATAGGACTTGAATACCCAGAGAATCTCTTAATCCTTTTTTTTTTTTTTTTTTTTTTTTTGAGACGGAGTCTTGCTCTGTGCCCAGGCCGGAGTGCAGTGGCTTGATATTGGCTCACTGCAACCTCTGCCTCCCGGGTTCAAGTGATTCACCTGCCTCAGCCTCCTAAGTAGCTGGGACTACAGGTGTCTGCCACCACACCTGGCTTTTTTGTATTTTTAGTAGAGATGAGGTTTCACCATGTTGGCCAGGATGGTCTTGATCTCTTTGACCTCGTGATCCACCACCTCGGCCTCCCAAAGTGCTGGGATTATAGGCGTGACCCACCGCACCCAGCCAATATTTCTTTTTTTCTTTTTTTTTGAGACAGAGTTTCGTTCTTCTCACCCAGGCTGGAATGAAATGGCATGATCTTAGCTCACTGCAACCTCCACCTCCCGGGTTCAAGCAATTCTGCCTCAGCCTCCTGAGTAGCTGGGATTACAGGTGCCTGCCACCACACCTGGCTGATTTTTGTATTTTTAGTAGAGATGGGGTTTCACCATGTTGCCCAGGCTGGTCTTGAACTCCTGACCTCAGGTGATCTGCCCGTGCTGGCTTCCCAAAGTTCTGGGATTACAGGCATGAGTCACCATGCTTGGCCTGTTAATATTTCTTGAACACCCAGAGAACCCCTATAATTTTTCTAAAGCAGTTATTAGCTTACTATTTATTCACAAATTCGTTCAGCATTTGTTCATTTATTTATTTACAAAATTCAGATCAACAATATATAAAATGTTGTATCTTTTTTTTCACTTAGCAACTTCCCATGCCATTAAAATAATGTTAGAAAATAGTATGCATCATGTGAACATACTATAATGTAATTATCCTCTGAATGCTGGACATTTTAGGCTATTTTCTAATTTTTGTTATAACATTATAATAAGGAATCTTATGCATAAATCAATCTATTTCCTAGGATGCATTTCTGGCACAGAATTGCTGGGTCAGAGGGAAAAACTTTTTTATAAATTTTGACATACATTGCTCTTTAGAGAGGCTTTTTCCTCACCTTACCTGTGTACTAGTGCAGGATTTAAAGAGGTTTTATTAATTACATATGCTTACCAGCAGTGTGTAACTTTACAAATACTTGCTATTACTTTTTTTTAGCCTATGGAAATAGCATTGTAATATATGATTAATGAGATAAGTAGTTTTCTATGTATTTCTATACATTTACCAGCTCTTTGTATGTCTTCTTCTCTGCATTCTATTCTTGTCTTCTGCTTGGTTTTTTATTGGGGTTATTAGTTTAGTTAAAGTTAATTTTTAGAGTCTTATAGCCTGAAACTATACAGCTAGCTTTTTTCTTTCTTCATTTAGGACTTTGTTGAGCCCATACTATGTACCTACTTTATGGTAAGTACTAAAGATGTAGTGGTGAATCATAAAACAAGGTCCTTGGCTTCACTACACTTACACTCTAGCGGGTGGGCATACATACAAACTAACACAAGATAATTCCTTATCTTGTTACAAATAATGCCATAAAGGAAATAGATGGGTGACTAGAGGATTAGTGGGGCACTTTAGACAGAGTGGTAAAGGAAGGCCCCTCTGAAGAAGTAACAGCCAAATTGAGATCTGAATAATGAGAATAAGCCAGCCAGCTGGGCAGGAATCTCGTAGAAACGTGTTCTGGGGAATACTAAACAAAGGTGCTGAAGGGGGACAGTTTTCTTGTTTATTTTAGGAAGAGACAGTACACCCACGGTAAGGGAGGAGAAGTGGTCTAGATGAGCTGCTGAAGTAACAGAGGCAGCCAGATCATGTGGGACCTTGTAGGCCACAGTAAGAAGTTCATTTTAGCTTAATGGCAAAGGAACATCATACTTTGCTCATGTAAAAATACTCAGAATTATATTGCCTTATGAATAAATTCAGAATTGTGTTCTCACTTTAAACAACAGGATTCTTGATTTTATTTTTCTATTGTATAAATCAATGAGTGATTAATTCTAAAAAATCCATTACGCCCACGATCAAAACAGTAAAAATTAACATTCTGGTTTTGTAAATGTTAACTACTAAGGTACAACCTTCTTACCTAACATCAATGTCTAAGTTTTCTTGTTTGGATTGTTTTATACCTTCAAGTATAGATTCCACATAAGTCTTTTTAGTCATTCCTGGAAAGGACACATAGAAAATACATGTAAAGAGATCATCAACTATTTCATCCTTCACCTTCAGCAATCCTATATGAACAAGTACATTTTCACTTTATGCTATGACAAGGGCATGGTTAAAGATGAGTGAAAACATGGCCCTTATGGGTACATTTGAGTAAATGCAAATTATACTTTAATAAAATTGGGGGAAAAGGAAGTGTTACAGAAATGAAATGAAAAAAATAAAGACTTTTTTTTTTGTTTGTTTGAGACAGGGTCTGGCTGTCACCCAGGCTGGAGTGCAGTGGTATAATCTTGGCTCACTGCAACCTTTGTCTCTCAAGCTCAAGCCATCCTGCGACCTCAGACTTCTGAGTAGCTGAGACTACAGACGTGTACCACCACGTCTAGCTAGTTTTTGGATTTTTAGTAGAGACAGGGTTTTGCCACGTTGCCCAAGCTGGTCTCAAACTCCTGGGCTGAAAGTGATACGCCCACCTTGGCCTCCCAAAGTGCTGGGATTACAGGCATGAGCCACCACACCCGTCCTGCTTTTTTTTTTTTTTAAAGGGACATTTTCTCTCCTGGTCCAGAAAAAAAGTCCTAACTTGGATTCCTTTCCCCTCAATCCTGCTCGGGCTTAGTGTTTTTCATCCAGGGAAGCAGGCATGTTCTTCCAAGTATGACTGCTCTGCTCTCTGGGGCGATCTGCAAGAGCACTCTCCGGAGCAACCTCCTGTCAAATACCTTTTTTTCTTTTTCTTTAGGCTACACTGGGAAAAATAAAATACCCTTTCACCCAGATTATAAAATGCTTATGTTTGGTGGAAAGTCTCTGGTAAAATACATAAAGTTATAAATAAAAATAAAAATAGGGTGTGGTAGCATGCCTGTAATCCCATCAACTTGGGAGGCCGATCACTTGAAGTCAGGAGTTTGAGACCACCCTGGCCAACATGGTGAAATCCTGTCTCTACTGAAAATATGAAAATGAGCCAGGTATGAAAATGAAATCCTGTCTCTACTGAAAATATGAAAATGGCAGGTGCCTATAATCCCAGCTACTCGGGAGGCTGATGCAGGAGAATCACTTGAACCTGGGAGGCGGAGGCTGCAGTGAGCCAAGATCCACCACTGCACTCCAGTCTGGGTGAGGGAGCAAGACTATCTCAAAATAAATAAATAAATAAAAATAACCCCACCACCGAGAGGTAACCACTGTTTTTTAAATATACATATATACATTTATTTCTATGTATTATTTCAAGAGACCTTTTTTAAGGTCTCTCTGTTGCTCAGGCTGCAGGGCAGTGGCATGATCACGGTTCACTGCAGCCCTTGGAGCCCACAGAAGTAGGGTCTCACGACATTGCTCAGGCTGGTCTCGAACTTCTGGCGTCAAGTGATCCTCCTGCCTCAGCCTCCCAAAGCGCTGGAATTACAGGCATGAGCCATTGCACTCTGCCCATATACACATTTTTAAATAGAGGAGATACTACTGGTATATATGTACCCAGTTCAGTCATTTAACATGATTCTGAGTATTTCCCCATGTCATTAAAGTGTCTTCACCAGTATTTTTAATAGTTGTCTAATATTCCATTAGCCTTTATTTAACCATTCCTCTACTGTTGCATATTTAGGTTAATATCCTTCTTTTGGAACTCCATTGAAAGAGCCCGACAGTTAGCTCTTCTCTCCTTCCCTTTCACTACTCTCACCAGTACAACGTGGAACTGATTCTACAGTTCAAAAATGCAAGATGAGAGCCTTCTCCTTATCTTATGTAAACACTTTTACTTTACAATAATAGTTTCAAAAATTTTACCCCCAAATGATTACTAAGCTACACATATCAGGAAACAAGATGACCTAGGTCTCTTTGGGTCATAAACAAGGCGCTAAGAGGGCCCCAATGTCTCCTGATGCTGATTATACAAGGAGGATCTCAGGAAATTCCTCCAGACCATAGCCAGATCTCATCTCTATCCAAAGAGGTTTTACCACATCACAGCTTGCTCCTGGCCTAAGAAACTATTCCCTGAGAAGTGAATGAATAATTTTAGTAACTACCACAAAAGATGATTCTGCATCCACTCAACAGCATTGTCTCATAAGTGCCTGTGATGCAGGGAGCAAGAATCAGCCTCTGCTTGTGCCAATGCAAACATAAGGAGCAGGTATCCTTTTCTCAGAGTGAAAACAACTGAACAAGGAAGAACAAAAGAAACTTGCAGGCCTTTGTTTCCTTCCTTAAACAGATAATGCCTGACTGGAATTTTACTACTTTTTACTTAAGAACAACTCACTCATTAATAATGTACATCAGGATGGGTGCAGTGGCTCACACCTGCAATCCCAGCACTTATAGAGGCTGAGGTGATCGTTGGGCCCAGGAGTTTGTGGTTACAATGAGCTATGTTTGCATCACTGCACTCCAGCCTGCGCAAGACAGCAAGACCCCGTCTCTAAAACAAACAAAATGAACATCATTAACGTACGTCAGAGAGAGGACTTGGACTGTTGACTAAAGGTTCAATGAAATACAGAACAACACAATAGTGTAAAAGTGCTTCATATTCCCACTCACAAGCATGTGAGTGATCAAAGCACATAGGAAAAGGAAAGTACATTTGCTGAGAAGTATAAATTCTACCAGTAGCATTTTCTCTTCTGGGTGTGCTCCTTAGTTCCAGGTACTTGACACCATCATCTGCAAATTCTTTTATGACATCTTTTGTGACCTGATAATAAAGATAATGTACACAATATTGATAATGTTTGTGTAAGGGTCCCAATGAATGTGCCAAGTGCTACAGCTTTATTTTATTCATTAAATTTGATTTGCAAGAAATGTTGGAAGTTTCTCACATGGTAGAGATTATCCACTTTGTCACATCCCTGATGGAGACTATGCAGGGCTGCAGTATTTACAATCACTCCCACCACCCCTCATTCTCATGTTCAATCCCAATCTGTACATCAGCTGCACTTTTTGTTTCTTTCCCCCTTTTAAACATTTATTTCCTAGTATTTATAATAGCAGAATGATAAAATAGAGAAATGATGCAAAACTAAAACCAGTTGGACCATCTATATGTGTAGACTGCTAGGAAATGCACATACGGAAATAAACAGCTAAAATGATTAGGTATTACTGATGTGCTATTTGAAGTTATGGCTTAAGGTTTTTATTCAAGTTATTTAGGAATAAGTTACATTTTTCAATAAATTCTGGAAGTGTTAAGTTTTCTCAAGAAGTACTTAGGGCAAAGAAAGCAGGTGATAAATATGAGTAAAACTGTATCCAATTTAGTGCAAATCTCATAATCCAAAAGTTCCTGAAGTCATGTTTTTCCTTTCTGCCTTCAATCCTAAAAAATCTATAAGAAAAAAAGGCTAGGTTGGTGAAGCTGTGACAAGCTGCCCTAATTAGTCCTTACAGTTGGTATCCTAATCTTAATCTGCTTTGACTACACGCACACAGGCATGCGAGTGCAGCATCTTGGCAAAGCAACGGGGGCTGGCTGTTTGTACAGACAGTGCCTAACAGTATGGCACTACGTTGGTGAATTGATAGCAATCCAAGTTGTAGGCCTCTTCTTTTTTCTTTTTCCACTAAAAACAAAAACGAACTTATTATAATGTAAGCGAAATAGGTATCTCAGTTTCATCAAGAGGTCTAAAGATCCAGATTCTGAGAATACAGCCAAAGATAATACATCAGCATTCTAAATCCATGGAACTCCTGGACCAAGCAAGATACTACTGCTCTTCCACCAACAAGCATGATACTGCAACCTCCATGCCATCATTCATGGCATTGGCCCCATGGCACTGCTACTCTAGGAACTCCCTGTTGCTGTCATTAACACTACGAAATTGTGACCTCACCTTTGTATTAATAGGTTGAGGAACCTGGATCTTGTCATTGCCCCAGAACAGAATAGACCCACACTCACCTACCCCAGCTCACATGAGACTAAAAGAAAACCTGTTTGATAATGAGGAATAGGGTAGAAGTGAGGGTTTGAAATAGTAGTCCTTTAAAATGACTACTATCCAAGGCTCCCTCTTTCTGAGTGGCTAGGTACCTGTAAAACCAAATGAACAACGAAAAACTAACAAGTATGGAGCAAGAGCAAAGGGAGGAAGATTTATCTAGGCCACAGTGAAGCCTACAGAACCATCCCTAACCTACATCCAAGAACATTTCCCTGGGGTCCACATCTGTGTTTGCCAGATTTAGCCCTTTCTGTGATGTGTGGCAGGTAGTGCAGTAGGTACTGAGGACACCTCTTTGGGCTTTCCTCTCCTATGCGCTGGACTGAGAGTATCTATTCAAATTCTTTTTCCAGGCAAAGTGCATCACAATTAGTTAAGTTCCTACTTACTCAAACCTAAGACTGTATAAGCTTAAATGGGAAAGAGCACGAGCTCTGCGACCAGATAGTGTGCCACTTACTCTGTGTGTGTGATCTTAAGCAAGTTACACTTAACCTCTTTAAGCCTATTTTTTTTTTTTTTTTTGAGACGGAGTCTTGCTCTTTCGCCCGGGCTGGAGTGCAGTGGCCGGATCTCAGTTCCCTGCAAGCTCTGTCTCCCGGGTTTTACGCCATTCTCCTGCCTCAGCCTCAGGAGTAGCTGGGACTACAGGCGCCCGCCACCTCGCCCGGCTAGTTTTTTGTATTTTTAGTAGAGACGGGGTTTCACCGTGTTAGCCAGGATGGTCTCGATCTCCTGACTTCGTGATCCGCCCGTCTCGGCCTCCCAAAGTGCTGGGATTACATAAGCCTATTTTTTCATCTACAAAAAGGGAACAATAAAAATACCTACTTCTGAAAGTAGTCCTAAGAATAATGTCTGGTACATGTAATAACAAGTATCATTTTTTCAGCCACACTCCAATCCTCTCTTTGAGATTATACCCAGGTCACCTTGACTGGAGTTTTCAGTGATCTCCCTCACACTCAGTTCTACATTTACAATCAATCTCTTAGTTTACTCTCATAGACGTTTCATTTATTATATAGGGCACCCCACTGTCACCCTCTGAACCACCTAATAGCACTAGGTCAAATGCACAGAATCTTATTTCTCACCTAATTTAATAAAGATTTTCAACTTTCATTGTGAAATGAATGTAGCAATGAGCATGCCATTATTATACCCATAGAGTATTAAACTGTCAAAATTTAAATTGCATCATTTTGCTCTATAACACTCATCAACAAAGTGAGATCAGAGCCCCTGTGGTGGACGTTCTTAGCAATGTTCAATGGTATCTTTTGAGACGCTGCTTAGAGAATGCCCTTTTGGTTCCCTATAAATCCTTACGTGTGTCTCTAGCACAGAGCTTACTATACTATGTTGCAATATCTGCTTACCGGTCTGTCTCCCCAACCTAATTATAAATTCCTCAGGGGCAGAAACTGTGTCAATCTCTCTAAGACTTTACCACAGTGCCTGGAACACTGTGGACACTCAGTCAACTTTTGTTGAATGAAACTAAAAGGTGATTAATTTACTTACCACTTATCATGAAGATCAGTCTTTACTAAAGAGGAAAATTTTTGCTTGATCAGTCAAAAGCTACCTCTCCAGAAACACAGGTTACACTTTCTTTGCATTTTTTTTCTACTGGTTAGCATCACTGACACAATTTTGCTTCTCTCCATTTAGAAAGAGAATATTTTAAAATGCCATCCTAGTCAGATCAACGATACAGAAGACAATCTTCCATGTCAGACTCTAGTATAATGGAGCTTCAGATAAGAGAACACAGTGGTATCCTTTGTGCCCTCAGAGGGAAGGCACAATTTCCCTAGGGATTAATCACTTAATCTCTAAGCTCTTTGTGAACTTCTTCTTTCTCTGTAATGTCCACCCATGAAGTAAGTCTCCTACGTAACACAGACAATGCCTTATTAAGGATATCTCCATCTGTGGTCTAGTATTTCATATATGTATGTTATATATGAAAAACAGGACCAAATTTTCTCTTCCATATTGTCCTCTATCCTATAGAAGATGCTCTTCCTGGTTCTTTCCTCATATCTTTTATAAGAAACACAGTCTTTCTGTGCTAGCTCTTAGGCAAATGTCTTACATCAGTTTTGAAAAGAGTTGCCTTAATAGAGAAGACATTTTTCATCACTCTTAATGAGAGCAAAAATGAAAGGTCATGTGCAGTCATGGAAGGAAATTACTTCATAATTTTTAAACCATTCTAAAAATTCGTTCATGTCTTACCATTAGAATATCTTCAGGGCTACTAGTAAGTTGATGAATAGTTTGAAACATCTGGAAACATCTGCAACGTGAATGAAAAGTTTTAACATATTCTAATCATCAAAGAAACTCACTGACTGAATGAATTAAATTTTAGGCTAATAGTAAATATATATTATATTTACAAACGACAACAGAATAGATGTTTCAAAAATTACATTGGTCTGGAAAGATAATCAAATGACTGAAAATAAAACACTACTGATATTTTTAAGTGGGAAATAATAGTACCCCTTCTCCAACCCACCCCTGACACGGGGAAATTCAATATGCCTATATTTTCTTTTTTTTTTTTTTTTTTTTTGAGGCGGAGTCTTGCTCTGTCGCCGGACTGGAGTGCAGTGGCTGGATCTCAGCTCACTGCAAGCTCCGCCTCCCGGGTTTACGCCATTCTCCTGCCTCAGCCTCCCGAGTAGCTGGGACTACAGGCGCCCGCCACCTCACCCAGCTAGTTTTTTTGTATTTTTAGTAGAGACGGGGTTTCACCGTGTTAGCCAGGATGGTCTCGATCTCCTGACCTCGTGATCCGCCCGTCTCGGCCTCCCAAAGTGCTGGGATTACAGGCTTGAGCCACCGTGCCCGGCCAGATGCCTATATTTTCAAATCTAAAGACTACCCCAGGCTGGGTATGATGGCTCATGCCTGTAATCCCAGAACTTTAGGAGGCCAAGGCAAGTGGACAGCTTGAGCCCAGGAATCTGAGACCAGCCTGGGCAACACAGGGAGACCCCCATCTCTAAAAAAATTCAAAAAACATTAGCCAGTCATGGTGGCATGCACCTGTGGTCCCAGCTACTTGGGATGCCAAGGTGGGAGGACTGCTAGAGCCCCAGAGGTCGAGGCTGCAGTGATCTACGGTCACGCCACTGCACTCCAGTCTAGGCAACAAAGTGAGATCTTGTCTCCAAAAAAAAAAAAAAAAAGAAAGAAAGAATATCCCAATATATTATAACTTCACAAACAACAGAAATCACTAGAAATACTGTCAACAGTCTAACAGCTGGAAAAAAAAGTTGTATGTAAAGATATTTGCTCCATGCCAGATGCCAACCCCATTTCTGTTAACTACTAAAATCTGAATTCTTACATACTACTTACAATCTCAAAATACTGATAGAGAAAAAAAGGAGTATATCCACAATCTCCCCACACTTACTCTTCTAAAGTTCTTTTCTTTCCTTTGTCAATCACAGTCATCTGATCGTGGATTTTAATATCTGGCTTCTGGGCTATTAATTTCTTCATGGTATGAGAACTAATGGATCCATTCAAGTGGGCATGAAGTTCCTAAGACAAGAGATACAACCAGTAAAACTTACCAAATATCCAATAGATTCATAGCATCATACCAGATACTTGATGATTGTAGTTTGCACTAGGCAAATTGCTTACCAGATTTAGCTACATAACAAAGTTTACAAATTTTGCCTACAAAATTTACTTTTTCTATTTTTGAGATGGAGTCTCACTCTGTCACCCAGGCTGGAGTACATTGGTGTGATCTCAGCTCACTGCAACCTCCGCCTCTCAGGTTCAAGTGATTCTCCTACCTCAGACTCCTGAGTAGCTGGGACTTCAGGCATGCCACCAAGCCCAGCGAATTTCTGTATTTTTAGTAGAGATGGGATTTTGCCATGTTGGCCAGGCTGGTCTCAAACTCCTGACCTCAGGTGATCCACCCGCCTTGGCCTCCCAAAGTGCTGGAATTTCAGGCATGAGCCACCGTACCCAGCCAAAATGTACTTTGATGAAAAGAAGCAACATAAAAGTCATTACAATTAGCAACCACTCAAGATTTCTGTAGTTGAATTCTCACCACTTTTGGCAATTCAGAATAGAAGTCTGTCTTCCATGCCTGTTGCTCTTCTGCCTCCACCATTTTAGCAGGAAAAAAATGGTCGTTCTCCACTCTTATTCTTGGTATGAGCAATGTGATGTATTTCAGTCAGTGCATTGCATGGTACTGAATTTCCTTCAGATTGCTTTACTTTCACACATTTTGATAAGATTAGCTGTATGTGTAGATCTGGGTTCAGCTTCACCTATTTTAACAAATGTTAATATTTTCAGATGTTAACATAAAAGGAAAGGAACAGGATTTTGCTAATTTTCTCCTTAAAAGGCAAAAACCCCTCTAAAACTAACTTAAGTGTGTCTAAGGTGGGCAAATAATTTAGTAAACAACATAAACTGGAAACAGGAAAAGACCTCAAGCCTGTAAGAGGTGTACTAAAACCTGACATTTAGTAGAGTGTATTCCTTAACTATTGGCACCTTCTACACAATGACTTCAAAATTCAAAATTTTATAAGGCCTACTTTGGAGATATATATATATATATTTTTGAGACAGAGTCTCCCTCTGTCACCCAGGCTGGAGTACACTGGCATGGTCTCAGCTCACTGCAGCCTGTGCCTCCTGGGTTCAAGCGATTCTCCTGCCTCAACCTCCCAAGTAGCTGGGATTACAGGTGCACGTCACCACACCTGGCTAATTTTTGTATTTTTAGTAGCGATAGGCTGGTCTCGAACTCCTGACCTCAAGTGATTCCCCCACCTTGGCCTCCGAAAGTGCTAGGATTACAGGCATGAGCCAACATGCCTGGCCAAAAATAAAATTTTAAATTTTGAATTGTTGGAAATACATAAAGGAAGAACAGAGGTGCTGGCGTCAGATGGACCTAGGTTTGTCCTTTTACCAGCTCTATAGGTCAGAAGCTATGTGGCCTTCGTCATTTACCTTCATGGCTTCAGTTTCTTTATTTACAACAATGGGATTAAAAATGCAAAGTGGCAGTGATGATTAATAAAGTGATTTAAATTCCCTTCATTTATGCTCCCACATGAGCCAGTCACTGCCTTTAACTCAGCTTTTAATCATACTGATATCTCAATCACTGATATACTTTCTCTCTCTCTAGACTGTAAGTTCCTTGAGGACAGGTCCTATGAATTATTCCACCACTCTAGCTCCTAGCACAGTGCCTAGCACACTGTAGGTGATAAATCAATCATAATTTCCTCTCACCCCTGAAAGTGGTTTATAAGTGAAGATAAAATTCCAAACGAAATTCAGTGATTTTCAAAGTAGCCACCTTGACTCTCTGAGTTGTCACATATTAATGATGATGACATTTAAGAATAACAGTTTCCATGTATTCAGAACCTACCAGGTATGTGACAAGCACTTTTAATAATAATATCTTTAATTCTTGAAATAACTTTGCAAAATATTACTGTATTGAAAATCAATAAATTGATACTGAGTGGGGTTAAATAAGTTACCAATATATTAAAATGTACAATAAAGAAAGTGGTTCGTACAGGACTAAACATAGCCATAGAAATCCACAGAAAGGCCTACTTAGTATGAGATAAAAGTGGCATTTCAAAGTAATGCCATAGTAAGTATTTAATAAATAGTAAAAAATGAAAAAGATGGACTGTTTAATCAATGGCACTTAATATCTCCACTGAAAAACATAAATGACCTAATTAAAATAGAAAAACATACTTTTTTTTTTTCAGACAGGATCGTACTTTGTTGCCCAGGCTGCAGTGCAGTGTCATGATCACAGCTTGCTGCAGTCTCAAGCTTCCAGACTCAAGCAATCCTCCCACTTCCGCCTCCTCTGTAGCAGGGACCACAGGCAGGTACCACAATGCCCGGCTAATTTTATATAAAAAATTTTTGTGGAGATGAGGTCTCACCATGTTGCCCAGGCTGGTCTCAAACTCCTGGGCTCAAGTGATCCACCAGCCTGAGCTGGGATTACAGGAGTGAGCCACTCCGCTGGGCCAGATTTTCAGTTTTACTCCAGGATCCTGACCTTGATTTGGGCCCCATTCAAACCATCCTCCAGACTGACCTCCAACTAGCTGTGAGTAAAATTACTGACCCAATGGCTACAAAGTTAACCGACGGAAATTAAAAAGCAACTAAGCAATCATATCTTCACACATTAAAAAAATTTTTTGTTCCTTGCCTAAAACACTGCTACCAACAATAGCATGCCATGTCAAATCCAACCTTTCTGGACTGGTTTTGGTCTGGGACAGAAGGCAACAAACACTGGGATAAGATCCACATTAGTAATACTTCATCAATATTAGAGCAGGGCCAGAAGCAAGTATCTTGTCTCCCAGGGAACTTTTTTCACGCTCCCACCTACTCCCCCAAAAGGGAACTCAGAATAGTAAAAATATTTGTTACTGTTTATTATGCACTTACCATGAGCCAGGCACTGTGGTATCTTAGATAGTTATTTTGTTTAAATCCTCACAACAACCCATGAGGTATTATTATCCCCATTTTATATAAGAATAAATTGAGATTTAAACGCCTCCCCCCCTCAGCTGTAAATTATAAGGCATCCAAATCACAAATTTTGCTCCATTCTGTTTCTTCTTGAATTACTTTTCTTGATCTGGTCTTTGCAAAACAAGCAGTATTTTTGACATAACATCTACATTTTAGGAACTTGTCATTAAATAAATTTGTTTCTATAGTGCTATGTATTTTTCAAAGTCCTTCAACTTTTTTTTTTTCTATTTGCCCCTTAATCAACCCTGAGATACCTCACAAAGTAGTACTTAATCTCATTTTAGGGGTGAGGATCCAATGATCCAGCAGGCATAGGTGAGCCCTTCTTCTAATCCCTGCAAAAGCAATTCTCAAACTCCTCAAATGTTTCATCCGATCTAACCACCTTACACTAAACTGACAACTCTGCCACCAACTTTACAGAGAAAACAGAAGGTGTCAGGTGTAAATTCCTTCTTTTTCTCTCTGCCTTACCTCACACCTGAGCTTATGATTATCTATCTATATATATATTTTTTAACCCTGTCAGGAGTCACAGACAAAGGATTCATTCTTCTATCCCCACAACTAATACGTGCCCAGGATCCCATTTCTATCAATTCCAAGTTACTCTACCAGTGAGTTATCTTCTCCTTTTTCTGTTCCTTCAACCTCTACCTCTCCACTGGCTGATTTCCCTCACAGGATCAACATGCATGTGCAGTACTTGCTTCCACCTGAAAACAGAACAAAAGACTCTTTTATCCACATTCTTCTTTAGCCATGCCCTGACCCTTTTTTCCTTCTGAGTTAAGCTCCTCGAAAGTACAATAATTTAGACTGGATACCTCCTTTAACTTAACTCCTAGTCACTGAAACATGGATTCTGCCCTCATTGCTTCACAGAAACTGCTCTCCCTAAGGTCATTAATGAGTTTTTCAACACTAAATCCAAATGCTACTTTTCAATTACCAAATCTTTATCCTGATCCAAACCTTTTCTTTCTTACTTCATTTTATTCCACAAGAAAACATTGGAAAATATGAAACTTTTTCTTGACTCCAGTATCCAAATCTGCTGGACTCCAAAACTCATGCTCTTAACCATTATGCAGTACCACCTGTAGTTAACCATAAAGTTATCTGATTTCCTTTTCTATTTCAGCCAGTCAGTCACCAAACCCCAGTGAACAAATGATAAATTTCCTAAATGTCTCTGGAAGTGGTTTCCTATGGATGACTCCCAGACACCCAATTTAGAAACTTTATGATTATTTTGAAGTCCAACCTGGATTTACTCCTTAAAAACAAAGCTCAGAACATATCACAGGGAACAATTACCTCTCTTCAGTGACTCCCCTTTCTGGGGACATATTCAACACTACTTTAAAATCCACAGAATTCTCCAAGTGGAAGGGGGTGTGATGAGAAAGACAGGCTGAGTGGCTTATTCACTGTCGGTCTAACTAACACAGGACAAGGAATCAACAGTCTAATATCTGTGGGGAGACATTTTCTTGTTAAGTGTCTATAGATTATTTGTAAAGGTCGGTTTCTTCAGTTTGCACCCTGGCCTTAGTGACTTCAGATTTAAATGGGTTCTCTTTTGCAACTGTGAGAGCATTAAACAAATCAGCAACTATTAGCACCCAAGGAAGCTAACTAATCCTTGCCCACAGACGGTCCGTGGTGCCGACCCTTCTTAGCTCCTACCAGATCCTTCCTTAGCGGTCCAAGGAAGCCAGGTCTTCAGTCCCCACAGACTCACCTCTTAGAGATTTCTCAACTACGAGGAATTAGGCAAGGTTTCCCTTCTGACTGAAAAGCTTGTAGAAACGTGACAACCCACCTTCTCTAACACACATATTACAGCGGTAGCGGGACATATTCTGAGGCAAACGCTAACTCAGGACAATCAAAGAAAGGTCAGCAGCAAGCTAACTTAGCACTGGCTACACCCTCCTCAATTCTGGTTGGCGAGATGCGCTCTTCCCGGAAGTGACGCGCAAGTGCCGGCGGAAGGGGAAGTCCAGGAGCATGGGTGATTTTTCTCCCTACCGAGGTGCATGGGGGTGTACTATGCTAACCAAGGGGAGGCTCACAACCGTGACAGACTGCCATTCCTGATCTTTTCTGGCTATGGGCCCCCGGAGCCGCGAACGTCGGGCAGGCGCGGTACAGAGCACCAACGACAGCAGCGCCCTCAGCAAGCGTTCCCTGGCCGCGCGCGGGTACGTGCAGGACCCCTTTGCCGCGTTGCTGGTTCCGGGCGCGGCGCGCCGCGCACCGCTCATTCACCGAGGCTACTACATCCGCGCACGCGCCGTAAGGCACTGCGTGCGCGCTTTCTTGGAGCAGACTGGCGCAACCCATGCTGCGCGTCGCGCGCAGATCTTGTCTTTAGGCGCCGGCTTCGACTCGCTCTATTTTCGCTTGAAAACTGCGGGCCGCCTGGCCCGGGCTGCAGTCTGGGAGGTGGATTTCCCGGATGTGGCGCGGCGCAAAGCAGAGAGGATTGGAGAGACGCCAGAGCTGTGCGCTTTAACCGGGCCTTTCCAGCGTGGGGAGCCCGCATCAGCGCTGTGCTTTGAGAGCGCAGACTACTGCATCCTGGGCCTGGACCTGCGGCAGCTCCAGCGAGTGGACGAGGCCCTGGGCTCAGCGGGGCTCGACGCAGCCTCACCCACTCTGCTCCTGGCCGAGGCGGTGCTGACCTACCTCGAGACGGAGAGTGCTGCGGCCCTCATCGCCTGGGCAGCGCAGCGTTTTCGTAATGCCCTTTTCGTGGTCTATGAGCAGATGAGGCCTCAAGACGCCTTTGGCCAGTTCATGCTGCAACATTTTCGGCAACTAAACTCCCCCTTGCATGGCCTGGAGCGCTTTCCTGACGTGGAGGCGCAGCGGCGCCGCTTCCTTCAAGCCGGCTGGACTGCCTGTGGTGCCATGGACATGAATGAATTCTATCGCTGCTTTCTCCCCGCAGAAGAGCGCCGGCGGGTAGAAAATATTGAACCCTTTGACGAATTTGAGGAGTGGCATCTGAAGTGCGCCCATTATTTCATTCTGGCAGCTTCTAGGGGAGACACCCTCTCCCATACCCTAGTGTCTCCATGTTCAGAGGCATTTCCTCGCCTGAATCCTGCTTCGCCTTCAGGGGTATTCCCTGCCAGTGTAGCCAGTAGCGAGGGCCAGGTCCCAACCCTGAAGAGATACGGCCACGCCTCTGTCCTCTTGAGCCCGGACGTAATTCTCAGTGCGGGAGGATTTGGAGAGCAGGAGGGGCGGCACTGCCGAGTGAGCCAGTTTCACTTGCTCTCAAGAGATGGTGACTCTGAATGGAAAGGCAGCCAAATAGGCAGTTGTGGGACTGGAGTTCAATGGGATGGACGCCTTTATCACACCATGACAAGATTCTCAGAGAGTCGGGTTCTGGTTCTGGGAGGGAGACTGTCCCCAGTAAGTCCAGCCTTGGGGGTTCTCCAGCTTCATTTTTCTAATAGTGAGGATAATAACACTCAGGACCTGAAAGTGACAATAACAAAGGCCGGCCGAAAGGACGATTCCACTTTGTCTTGTTGGCGGCATTCAACAACAGAAGTGTCCTATCAGAATCAGGAATATTTGTTTGTGTATGGGGGTCGAAGTGTGGTGGAACCTGTACTAAGTGACTGGCATTTCCTACATGTAGAGACAATGGCTTGGGTCAGGATCCCAGTGGAGGGAGAAGTGCCTGAAGCCCGGCATTCTCACAGTGCCTGCACTTGGCAAGGGGGAGCCCTTATTGCTGGAGGTCTTGGGGCTTCTGAAGAGCCATTGAACTCTGTGCTCTTTCTGAGACCAACCTCTTGTGGATTCCTCTGGGAGTCAATAGATATCCAGCCTCCCATTACCCCAAGGTACTCCCACACAGCTCATGTGCTCAATGGAAAGCTGTTACTGGTTGGAGGGGTCTGGATTCATTCCTCCTCATTTCCTGGAGTGACTGTTATCAATTTGACTACAGGATTGAGCTCTGAGTATCAGATTGACACAACCTATGTGCCATGGCCATTAATGTTACACAACCATACGAGTATCCTTCTTCCTGAAGAGCAACAGCTCCTGCTCCTTGGAGGTGGTGGGAACTGCTTTTCCTTTGGTACCTACTTCAACCCGCATACAGTCACATTAGACCTTTCTTCCTTAAGTGCTGGGCAGGAAGGACTGGACTTATATTCAGGACCCACTAAAGTAGATAATAAAGTTTTCCACAAATAGGACGACCCTGTAGCTATAGGACCCTGTAGCTATAGATATTGCCACTCCTCCCTTCCCCATCCTTTTTTCCCCTTAGCACTATTCAGTGCTAAAAGTGAAAAAGGTTGGTAAAATACCTACAAACAATCATTAGAGAAAACAGCTGAAGACAGTGGCCATGCAGTCCGAGAGTAGTATTGGTCTTCCTCTAATTTTCTAATCTAAGTTTATTTATTGAGTTACAGTGGTCTTTAGTAAAGTAAAAAAATGTCCCAATCCCAGGCCTTGTGATTTGAGATGTACCTTAGAAAAAGTTTTATGCCGATCCTTGGTTGAATATAGTTGAAGGAGCATAGTAGTGACTTAATTGTTCATGTAGGAAACCTGAAATGAACACAGTCACAGTTTGATTAAAACATTGTCCTGTTTATTGCCAACAGAAAACTTGACTAGTTTTAACAACAGGAAACACTTGTAGGACTTTCTTTAACAACATACTTTTTAAATGTTTTGCTATTGGTTCCATATTTATTTAGATTTATAAGTGCCAATAAAGCAAATGTTTGATGCCTCAATTCATAATAATGTTTTGTTCCAGGTATGCTCTCCACCTTTCACTGTTCTGTGCTCCAAGAGGCTGACCTTTGTGGACTGTATCAAGGAGCTCTCTTTTTGATTGAATTCCACCAGTCAGAGGCACCAGAGGGGAATGGGGGCAAGAAGAAGAGTGAGTTGGTATTTATTCACAATTCCTCCCCTGCTGGTTTGCAAGTTGGCAGTGGCAGCATTCTTCTGTCAAAGGCTACAGCTCCTGTCATGTAATCCTTTCCTGTAAGATCGAGTTCTAATTCTGCATCACCCCAGGTTTCAGTAATTGTTCCTTTACTTCACCTCTTCGGGCCTAGGAGTTGTGATGGCTCTTTGTTAGACCTGAACTGTACTGTCCGATGTAGCTATTAGCAACATGTGACTGTTTAAACAAATTAATAAATTCAGTAGCCTAGTCACATTAACCACATTTTAAGTGCTCAATAACTATGTGTGGCTTTGGCTACTGTATTAGACAATGTAGATGTAGAACATTTAATCGTTACAGAAATTTCTACTGGACACTGCTGACTGGATAACTTGACTTGGTTTCCCTTAATCCTACTCAGCCCCTTATAGTTAGCATCCCATTAAACTCAATTATCCCTTTTAAATGGGAATCTGTTGCCTAGTGAGCCATGTGAGATCAATGAAATAGCTATTCATCCTTAAAATTTGAGCCTTAATTTGTCATCTGAATTACGCAGACCTTGTGAAATTTACACCTCAAAAAATGTAGTGGCTTTGGTGGTACTAAGTGTATCACTTTAGTATTTCTTCTCTTAGTCCTAGAAACCTTAGTAGTTTTCATTCTACAAGTGCCTAAGTGATTATTATGAACTATTATTGATAACAGATTGCATCCTTTATTTCTATTAACTTTGCATATAAATGGATGTGAAAGGTGATTAATATAAAAACCGAGTAGCAAACACAAACCTAAGTGTATGGAGAGGACAATGTTGGCTCTGTTAAATGAAGGCTCCCCGGGGCAGACCAGCTGAATAAGGGTTGTGGTCTAGGCTGGGCATGGTGGCTCACGCCTGTAATTCCAGCACTTTGGGAGGCCAAGGCAGAAGGATCACTTGAAGCCAGGAGTTTAAGACCAGTCTGGGCAACAAAGTCAGATCCCCATCTCTACAAAAAAATAAGTGGGCACGGTGGTGTGTGCTTATAGTCTCGGATACTCTGGAGGCTGAGGCGGTAATGAGCTGTGATTGTGCCACTGCACTCCCGCCTGGATGACAAGAGTGAGACCCTGTCTCTTGAAAAAAAAAGGTTGTTGTCTAACTTGAGCTTTCCTGAGACTTTGTAAGAGCCATTTCTGGGGAAAACATTGGTTATGGCTATGACTGAGTTCTGGGAAACAGGGCTTATTACAGCTGGGAAGGCATCTGGCCAGGCGATCAGTGGGCCAGGTAGTAGAAAACTGGCAGGGAGTATGATCAGCAGGAGAAAATGGCTGTTCTGGATTTCCTGTTTCTAAGTTTACTACAGCACACCCCAGCTTTCAGGAGCAGATAAAAGCAGAACACTGTGATGAGGCCAGGTGCAGTGGCACACACCTTAATCCCAGCACTTTGAGAGGCCAAGGCTGGCAGATCGCTTGAGCTCAGGAGTTGGTGACCAGCCTGGCCAATATGGTGAAACTCTGTCTCTACCAAAAAAAAAAATACATATATATGTGTATATATACACACACACATATGTACATATACACACACACACACACACACACACATATACACAAAGATTAGCCAGGGATGGTGGCGCATGCCTGTAGTCCCAGCTACTCAGGGGTGCTGAGGGGGTAGTATTACTTGAGCCTGGGAGGTTGAGCCGAGATCATGCCACTGCACTCCAGCTTGGGTGGCAGAGTGAGACCCTGTCTCTAGTAATAACAACACTGTAATGAAATGAGTGTTCTCAGCTACGTAGTAGAATATACCAGAATTCAAACCTAGATCTAACTCCAAAGCCCAGGTTACACCTTCCAGTATGATGCTGCTTACATCATGCCATCAGCCATTATTTCATTACTTTTGTGGGGAAAAGAGGGGAGGAGGGAGGTCATCTAGAGAATGTGGACGTGTGCCAGACCTAAATGAGGAGTTCTATAGTGCCTATTCTCTTGAGCACTGCCCAGTAGGGCGCCTTATGAGTAACAGGGCTTATTCTCCCGAGAGAAATTACCCACATTTCCTGTAAGTGATTACCAGATTAAGCATGTCCTCCACCTGTAACTGAACATCATGCTCAGTTAAGGAATTATTCGTCTCTTGACCTCTACTCATTAGAGCACTTAGAAGTATTGTCAGCAATATTTACCCTGTGCCTTTGGAGCAGCACCCAGTATAGACTAGTGCTGAATCGCAGTTTCATTAACAGTAATCTGCACAGTTGGAGATGTGAGCCAGATTGAGAACTAAAGCTGGGTAATAATTTTTGCTTCTCCATTTCACTTTTGAAGTTTTCTAAAATTCTGATATGGAGCTCTGGAGTAGTTATGAGAGTTAATGAACAGGTCCCTTCCTCTTTTAGGGATTACTTCTAGACCAGATGAACTACTTAAGGAAGGAAAATAATTTCTTATTTTGAATCTCCACTCTGGGTTTCAAAAATAGTTTATCATAATAGTGAACATGAAAACAGGTTAAAAACAACTGTTGGAGGATATGTTCTTCAAAGGCCAGTGCTGTTGCTTCTTTTTGTACTTTCTGAGTTTTAAAACGGAATACCCATTTTTTGTCTTTCTAGAGCTTTAAGTCTTCTTATTGATCTTTGGGAGATGGTATGTATCCAGTATGTTCCAGGACCCAGGTATTTTCTTGGTCTTTTTCAGTGATCTCAGACCTTGAAGTCCTAGCTTATTCCATATGTATTTTGTGATCCCAAACTCAACCTCAAGCAGTCCATGCTTACCCTGGGACTTGTCCCACATGACGTCTCCTGGAAAATAGCTCTATAAGACAGCCCCAAATGGAACCAACCGCTTTCTTCCTGTGCAAGAGAAGCCTATGCTCTTTGAAGAGTTTTGGTGAATTAAAGAACTAGTTAATAAGGTGGAGTATTTTTTTTGTTTGTTTTGGTTTGGTGTGGTTTGGTTTGGTTTGGTTTTTTTGAGACAGAGTCTTGCTCTGTCACCCAGTCTGGAGTGCAGTGGCTTAATCTCGGCTCACTGCAACCTCCACCTCCTGGGTTCAAGTGATTCTCCTGCCTCAGCTTCCGGAGTAGCTGGAATTACAGGTGCGTACCACCACGCCCGGCTAATTTTTTTGTATTTGTAGTAGAGATGGGGTTTCACCATGTTGGTCAGGCTGGTATCCAACTCCTGACCTCAAGTGATCCGCCCACCTCGGCCTCCCATTGTGCTGAGATTATAGGCATGAGCCACCATGCCCGGCCTAGGTGGGTTTTTAATCATAGGGACCATCCAGTAATGTCTAGTTTGACTTTAAGACTAAGCCTTTTAACTTCAGTAATGAAGAAGGGGGTGTAAAATAGCATTAAACCGGTAAGTTAAGTCATGCAACTTGGCTGATCACATTAGACTTGATGTTTAAAGAGAGGAGACTGTGTAGAGCAGGAATTATGAAATTTATAATCAGCTTTAGAGTAGGCTGAGATTTCCTTGGATGTCAATAATTACGAGTAAACAAGAGTTCTGTCATCCCACAGTTTAGTTACAAGACTGCTTACTTACCTGTCTTGGACATTGATAGAAGGCACTTGATTGGGAAGGGGCAGTTCCTTGACTGAGGGAAGGAATTGTGTCTGGTTCACTGTTCTATCCCCAACATAGTAGATGCTTAACAAATACTTGTGGATAGGGGTCCACTCTTGTACTCAAATAAATTATATTTGAATATTACTATAGTTCTTATCATGCACAAACAGATGTCAATAACTCCTGTAATTATTGTATATGTGTGTGGGGTGGGGGTGGTAAGCATTAAAATTTTAAAGAACCCACAGTTTAAGAGTCTTTGGAAATAAATTCAATTTTTCTGACCCAGGCAAAGGTGGTAAAGTTTCTGGTGTCATTTCTATCTTTATGGAATAAACCTGAACCTTCTCCCTGATTGCAATTTTCAGCTGATCCTCATCCTCTTTTGCTCAATAATGACCGTATTCTTTGGAGATTAAATGAGTTAACTTTGCAGAAGGCTAATCTGAAGGAGTAGGAACATGCAATTCAATGTACTTGTGAGCACATATACACAGGATCTTCCTAGGATGTTGTGATGGTTCACTGATTAGGACTTTGTGTGTAACCCTCAAAGGACATTTAATAGAGGAAGAGGAAAAACCTTGCCCTAAGTTTTATGTGAAAAGTCATTTGCCACCTAATTGTCAGACTAAAGACAGGAAATAAATTGAAATAATAATGGCTTTTAGGATATTATATAGCATTCTGCTTTTCTCTATTCCCCAGCCCTTGTCCACATTTTTAGGCTTTCCATTAGAGCCCCAGCCTCTGATTCATATTTAGATGTATTGCTTCAGAAAAAGTTAGCAAGGCTGATCTTTCTTGTTTATGGATTCATCAGCATTTAAGGAAAATAAATGTTACCATTCCCTTTCCTCCCTCCAAAAAGACATTAGTTAAAAAAGTAGAGTCTGGGCTTCAATTCACTGAATTTACATTTAAACAGTTGAGTCCAGTCAGCAAGAATTTTTTTTTTTTTTTTTTTTTTTTTAGACGGGGTTTTGCTTTTTCACCAGGCTGGAGTGCAGTGGTACAATCTCAGCTCACTGCAGTCTCAGCCTCCCGGGTTCAAGCGATTCTCCTGCCTCAGCCTCCCGAGTAGCTGGGATTACAGGCATGTGCCACCATGCCCAGCTAATTTTTGTATTTTTAGTAGAGATGGGGTTTCACCATGTTGGCCAGGATGGTCTCGATCTCTTGACCTCGTGATTGGCCTGCCTCGGCCTCCCAAAGTGCTGGGATTACAGTCGTGAGCCACCGCGCCTGGCCTAGTCAACAATATTTTTATGTTCGGTGCATAACATATAAATACTCAAAAATATTTATCACATGAATGTATGGATGACTGATTTAAGCTAAAATCAGTAATAAATGAATAGTAAATTGTAATGCTGAAATCAGAGATTACCACCAGAAAATCAAAATATAACTTAATGTCATAATTAAAAATAGTTTGGTATTGATGTCACAATAAATAAATGAATCAAAGGAATAAAGAATTAAAAACAGACTGTGTGATAAGGTGACATTTCAAATCAATGAGGAAAGGCGGACTATTTAGTATATGGTCTGGGGTGACCTGTATTTGTGAAAATGATGTTAGCACCCTATTTCTCACAAATCACAAGCTTAAATTCCAAAGGGATTAAAGACCAGACACAAATTTTTAAATAGCACACACACAACCTAAATTGGATGAACATTAGAAGTATAGAAGATTTGATTTGATTCATATTTGGACGTTTTGCTTGATTACAACCTTGGTAGGAAAGTGTCCTTAAAGAATGCAGAAACACAAAATGAATAGAGGGGAAAAGCGAATAAATTTAACTACATAGGCATTTAAAACTTCCGGACAGCAAGAAAATGCATTAAAATGTTAAAATATTAGTGGTTAACTAATATTTTAGCTTGTAATTCCTCTCTTCCTTAGACAAATAGCTCACAAGGTGTCCCTGCCTTCTCCAGAGTCATCATGCCCTAGGGAGATTTTGGTTTTTCTTTTTCAATCAGTACCTGAATTAAGATGCATGGAACTCATCCCTCAATTTCTCAATATTAGCTTCTGAGATACATTAAGAATGGGAAATCTGAGTAATGGAAGATGGAGCTTTCAATCAGATACTCATTCCTTCATCCATTCAGCATTTAATGGTTCTAAGCAGGTACATCAGCAAACCAAATAATCCATTGTGGAATTTACAACCTAGCAGAAGGAGACAAGAGATTAAACTATCAGGATAATAAATACAGTACATAATAAATACCCTATGTAAGTAAGAAGGACTTGGAAAAAAGTAAAGTAGGATAAGGAGGATCAGGAGTGCATGGGGGTGCAGGTAGTGGTTTACAATACTAACTAGGGCAGATAGGGTCTGTCTCACCAAGAGGTAAAACTTTAGCAAAGACTTGAGGATGCAAAAGAATTAGCTAAGTAGATTACTGGGGAAAAAATGTTTCAGACAGAGGAAATAGAGCAAAACTCCTAATGCTACTCGTTAAAAACTTTGACTTTTCATCTAGTGAAAAAGGGAGTTGTGCAGGGCTCTGGATTATATCGTTTGGCTTCCTTTTTTTTTTTTTTTTTAAGGTTCACAGCAAAACTGAGAGAAAGGCACAGAGATCTCCCATATAAAGCCTGCCCCCTCCCATGGATAGCTTCCCCCATATCAACACCCTCATCTACCTGATGAACCTATGCCGACACATCATTCCCACCACAGTTTACATTAGGGTTTGCTCTCGGAGTGGTACGTTCAATGGGTTTGGACAAGGGTATAATGGCATGCGTCCGCATGTATTATAGTATCATACAGAATAGTTTTGCTGTCCTAAAAATCCTCTGTGCTCCGCTTATTCATCTCCCCCCACCAGATGCCTGGCATTCACTACTTTTTTTTTTTTTTTTAACTGTCTTCATAATTTTGACTTTTCCAGAATGTGATATGGTTGAAATCATACAGCCTTTTCAGATTGGCTTCTTTCACTTTGACTTACTTTTTTTTTTTTTTTTTTTTTGAGATGGAGTTTTCCTCTTGTTGCCCAGGCCAGCGTGCAATGGCACGATCTCGGCTCACTGCATCCTCCGCCTCCTGGGTTCAAGCGATTCTCCTGCCTCAACCTCCCTAGTAGCCGGGATTACAGGCGCCCACCACCACACCCAGCTAATTTTTTTTTGTATTTTTTAGTAGAGATGGGATTTCTCCATATTGGCCAGGATGGTCTCCATCTCCTGATCTCATGATCCACCCACCATGGCCTCCTAAAGTGCTGGGATTACAGGTGTGAGCCACTGCACTTGGCCTGTATTTTTAGTAGAGATGGTATTCCACCATATTGGCCAGGCTGGTCTTGAACTCTTGACCTTGTGATCCGCCCACCTCGGCCTCCTAAAGTGCCGGGATTACAGGCGTGAGCCACTGTGCCCGGCCCACACTTTGACTTACATTTCTAAAGGGTCCCTCTAGTGAGGAGATTTGGTTGTAGGAGTTCAAGAATCAAAGCAGGGAGACTTGTTGGAAGGTTTGCAGTAATCAAAATGAGAGATGATGTGAATTCAGCTGGAGATTGGGAGAAATGATAAGATTTGGAGGCTCTTCTGAAGGTAGATCCAACAGAATATCCTAATGGACTGGATATGGAGTGTGATAGAGATGAGTGAAGGATGGGATCCAAGACCTGAGACCTCAGTGACTGGAAGGTTGGAGTTGCCATCACCTGAGATGGGGGAGGCTCCCTGTGGCACAGAGTTTTAGGGGGAGTTTAGGAGTTCAGGTTGGATATGTTGACGTTGGGATGTTGGTTAGATATCGAAATGAAGATCTACTGACTCAAATATTTATTTTATAACCTCCTTCCTCATCCTCTACATTCACCCACTTTTTTCTTTTTCTTCTTCTGTGAATATCCAGACCCAACACAGGAATGGGACTAGCAAATAAAAATGGTTAAATTGGAAACACAAATTGTAGCTGAGGAATAGGAGCAAATCCCCTGTGAGATGGCCCAAGCCTGGCTGGTCCTGGCTTCCAAAGCTGCTTTCATTCAGAGCCATTGTCTCTTTTCTCTTTTTCGTGACTTTTCTTTCTTTCTATGTTAATATTTATTACACCGTGTAATTCTTTATTAGCAGTGTTTTCAGAAAGCTAGAATCGGATAATCCTCATCTCATAAGCCTATCCCCTGAAATGCCTCCTCATACCACCTCCCCTCCTTGGCATCCTAGTTGCTGGTACTATACCCACTTCCCAAAGTACGTGATGCTGTTTCATGCCTCCATTCCTTTACTCACAGTGTTCTTCCTGTCTGGACTCCTAATATTGCTTCTCCTATCCCACTTCCAAGCCATCCCAACCTTGTTCACACAATTCTTATTTGATTTTCAAAGCTTATCTTTGGGGCCTGGAAACAGTGGCTTGTGCTTATAATTCTAGCACTTTGGGAGCACAAGGAGGGAGGTTCCCTTGAGCTCAGGAGTTTGAGACCAGCCTGGGCAACATAGGGAGACTCCTGTCTCTACAAAGAATAAAAAAATTAGCCAAGAGCTGTGGTGCCTGCCTGTAGTCCCAGCTACTTGGGAGGATCCCTTGAGCCCTGGAGGTCAAGGCTACAGTGAGCTGTGATGGCACCACTGCACTCCAGGCTGGGCAACAGAGCGAGACCCTGTCTCAAAAATAAAAAGCAAAATTTCCCTTTGGAAAGCATTTCCTGATTCGAACCCTCCCCACTTTCAGGCTGGGATAGGTTGCCCTTCTTTTGTATTGCCATAACACCTTATAAATATCATCCAGACTGCGTCTGTCATATTTTTGTTTCGTCTGTGTTTTAGTCTGTCTTCTCACTTCAGACCAAAGTTCCTTCTTAGCAGGAATAGTATCTTTGGAATTCATCTTTGTATTCCTAGTACCCAGCACTCTATAAACACTTTAACTGAACGAGAGTCTCTCCTTATGGGTGTTTAACTTCTTAAATCCAGGCCTCTCTCATGTCCTTTCACTGTAACAAATCCTGTACCACTGGCTTCCTGGGGAAGGATAGGGAAAGATAAGGTAGCACCAGAGAGCAATAATACAGTGACATCCAAAAAACTCACAAGCTTTTGTCATGCAAACCTGTGCCCTTGGTCATAAACTCAGAGAATCAGCCAGCACCTTTAGAACAGAGCTGTGATTGTACACAACTGCTTTCTGGAACCCCATTCTCAGCCCTGCTGCTTCCTTCATCTCCCACTGAGACGTCTGGGTGGTGGGGGCAAGTAACCACATAGACAACAAGTTTTTATCATTTTAGTAGAAGACTGGTATAGAAATTGCATTTTAACTACTAAGATCCACTCCATTATGACTTCAACCAGCATCCTACTTTCTAGCCTAGACTTTTTCAGTTTTGGTAAGACATCCCTGTGGCCATTTTGGTTTCAGCTGACCACCTAGACTCACACCAGTGTTAATTTAACTCTACGGATTCAGCTAGAACACATAGCAGCTCAGGGTTTCTGCATCCTACTATGTGTTAGCCTACAGTTCAGTTAAAAACACTTATTGCTATTTATTGTGTAAGTCCTATGATCATGTCCTCTTTGAAGATGAGGAAACTGAGGCTGAGAGGAGGGATATAACTTGTTCCTGGACACAGACAAAGCAAGACAGGATTCAGACTCAGGATTGAGAATCCTGTAGTAATTCAAGTGTGAAGACAGCTTGGAGGCTTGGACCAAATCCAGAGAACACACTAAACTAATCTTCCTGGTAAGAAACACCACCACATCTTTTTTTTTTTTTTTTTTTTTCCGCACTGGAGTTTCACTCTTGTCGCCCAGGCTGGAGTGCAGTGGCGCCATCTCAGCACACTGCAACCTCTGCCTCCCGGGTTCAAGTGATTCTTCTGCCTCGGCCTCCTGAGTAGCTGGGATTATAGGCACCCGACACCACGCCTGGCTAATTTTTGTATTTTTAGTAGAGACAGGGTTTCATCATGTTGGCCAGGCTGGTCTCAAACTCCTGACCTCAGGTGGTCCACCAGCCTCAGCCTCCCAAAGTGCTGGGATTACAGGGGTGAGCCACGGCGCCCGGCCACCATCACATCTTATAGACCTGACTGGAAGAGTCAAGACGGCACTTGAAGGAAGTACCTCTGAGAATGTGCTCCTGGTCAGACTGGCCATACCGGCAGCGTTGACTCTGCCCCTTAAATGGCAAAACTCCCTTCTCCACATCGCCAACCCTGCAACCTGAGACCAATTTCTGTTGACTTTGAGAATGAAGCCTTACATAACCCTTTGCTGCCTCTACTTCTTTTACAGGCCCATGATTTCATGCCACACTGAAATCAAATAATCAAAGCATTGGTTTCTGTCACAGCAGTTAAACACAAATCATTAAGGGGAACCATCGTCCTTTTGTCCAGAACAACCAGCCAAGCATGAGACTATGAAAGAAATGTGTGCTTTTTCCTGGGACTGGTGTCGTACAGGCAGCCGCCCCAGGTGCCCAGTCCACAGCTCAACTAGAAAACTAACTGGGATGATTTTCTGTAGAGATGGGATCTCATTTTGTTGCCCAGGCTGGTCTTGAACTCCTGGGGTCAAGTGGTCCTCCTGCCTCTGCCTCCCAAAGTGCTGGGATTATAGATGTGAACCACCATGCCTAGCTAGAGAACACATTTTAGAGCCTGGATGCACCATGGGGTGACTTAAGAGAAGTCTGGGGACAAACTGCTGGAGATTAAATTAATCTGGAAGTCATTCTGTCACCTAGAAACTTTGCTACTGTTCTGCCAACTGACTTACAAACTAGACTCTCTTTTGCATTTCATTTCATATTTATAATCTCTTTTGCTGTAGGTCAAAAGTTAAGAGTAAGCACTAACTTTTAGATCCTGGGATAACCACCCACATGGAAGAAATGACGTCTGTCCTGATATCAGACTCTGCTGGGAGGCTTTTTTTTTTTTTTTTTTTTTTTTTGAGACAGGGTCTCACCGTGTCGCCCAGGCTGGAGTGCAGTGGTGCGGTCATTGCTCACTGCAGCCTCCAACTCCTGGGCTCAAGGGATCCTCCCGCCCAGCCTCCGAAGTAGCTGGAACTACAGGCACATGCCACCATGCCTGGCATGGGAGGCATCTTCTTTACCCCTTCTCGAGACCACAGGAACATGTCATTTTCAGAGGGACTGAATGAATCTCTGGCTTACGGCTGAGTGGAAATAGCTGCTGTTTTGAACCTTGGAAACTTGCTTAATGGTTACACTCAGCACCTCACCTACCTCAGCCTTGAAATGTTGCTGAAACCACAGGATACTCTGGGACCCCTCGTCTCATTCTTAAACACTGTCCAGATGTTTTCTCTCAGGATGTTGTGTTTGCAAGGAAATGGGGCTTCCCATTCCCCTCCCTCTGATGAACATCCTGACTTTCTGCCTTCACAGGAGCTTTATTTTACTGATTCGTTTGTAGTTATTTGTGGGGTCGTAAATAGTGGGTCAGGGGAAAAGACGGAGGCTCAAGAGAAGGAGACCAAGATGTAAAAATAGTGAAGCTCTTCCCTGACCCCAAGCCAACACCCATCAGGAGCTGAAACCATCTCTCATTCAGGACTTCTGGTGAAAGTGTTGAAACAATGGCTTAGCCATGTAGCCATCCTTAAATCCCAGTCTGGCCCCTTGCCTAGGTGCAGGGTTTCATCAACCACACCCCGCTTTAATGATTTTTCCCCAAAGTCTATTCCAACCAATGAGAGTGCACGCCGGAATAATCATTAACAATACCACAGACTGACGCAGAATGATCTCAACCTGGTGTCCTGTCAGATTCTGAATAAACTTTCCATCACCCATCCTGATTAGTCTTCCTTTGGTTTAAAACTTGTTCGGGGAGTTGCTCGGGCTCATTCCATATGTGAGCTGAACCTTCCTGAAACAACAGGCACAGGTGGAGTCCCAGGGCCTGTGTTAGGAATTTGGAAGCCACGGAACCATGGGATGTGAACCAGGCAAGGACACTTCCTAGCTTTCTGTCTTGTAAGAGATCAGAGAGGGTACTTCCCTGGGGCTGTTAAGGGAGCTTACTTCTGTCACTAAATAAACTTTAGAATGCACAGTGCTGACCAGGTGATAAGCAGCGAGGTCCTGCATCAGCCCTGTCATTAGCATGAGGACCAATTTGAAGTTGCTGCTTTCTAGGCCCACTGCATCTCACAAGATGCATCTCTTTTAGCCCAAAGCCCCACAGCTGCTCATTGTACCTGTGCCTCTGCTGCTTGCTGCTCCAGAGGACGGCTATGTCTTTGAGATGGTCTCCAAAGAAATTCTCGAAGAAAGTATTCCACAGGGTAGGATAGGGTATCCCACAAAAACCACATTTCTTATACTATCATCCTAAACATAGCTTTCTAATTTGATAAAAATCTGTTTAATTCTATCTGCAGAGCCTGGAACAATGCCTGACACATGACAGGTACTCTTTAAATCTTTGTGCAATGAATAAATGAAATGTATGCAGACTATGGGAGTATTTATCAAGGACATCTTCCAGGAGAGAGGGACGTGTCAGCCAGAGCCCTAAAGAAAGAGGAGTAGTTAGCTAGGAGAACAAAGCAGGGGAGAACATCTTAAGGAGAGGCACATGAGAAGGATTTAGACGGGGAGAAAACAGGGGTGCCCAAGGAACCAGAAGAACTCAGAGGAAACCCCACAAAGCTGGTGGCATCTGGTCCTTCCCTTCTCCTCTGCTTCTCTCTCCACTCTCCTCCCACAACAACCTCATTCCACTCACACTGCTGCCGTTTTCCTCCTTCAGATCAACCCCCACTTCCTGCCTCAGGGCCTTTGAACTTACTCTTTCCTTTCCCCCATTTTCAAAAGACTATTTTTTTCTTGTCACTTAGCCTCAGATCAATATCACCACCCTAGGGAGACCTTTCTCGACCACCCAATCTAAAGTAGCATCTTGCCACCCCAAGTATTCTCTCTCTCATGCGCTTGCTGGCTTCTTTCTTTTTTAGAGCAGTTATCTCCATCTGAGCATATCTTGTCTCTTTATCCATTTTCTTGTCCATTGATTGTCTCCCATGACTAAAATGTGAGTTCCACGAGGGCAGAGATCCCACTAGTTTTGTTTACCACTGTATCCTCAGCACCTGGCACAGAGGCTTAGCAGGTAAACATTGAATGAATGAATGGCTGTGGCAGGGAGAGAATAAGGAAAAGGAAAGCAGAGGCCAGATCATGCAGAGCTTTGGGGGTCACACTGTACCTTTTGGATCTTATTTTAAGGAGAAGAAGAAGACATGGAAGAGTTTAAGCAGGTGACTTTTCTGACAATCTTTGCTTTTTTAAAAGACCATTCTGGCTGTTGTGTGGTATATGAATCATATAGGACCAAAATGCAGCACTGTGAGGCATAGACCAGGTGAGGCGATGGCGGCCTGGCCAGCTGGAGGGTGGGACGGAGATGGACAAAAGGAGAGGGAATCAGATTATGTGCAGCCTGAAGAACTAACAAAGTTTGGTTATAGCATAATTGGTAGGTTTAACACATCTAAAGAAAGAATGAAATCATATTTGGCCAGACACAATTCATGGTAGCAGAATTAGGCATTAACCTCTACCCCAGGTTTTGGGTATAGAAGCTGGGCAGAACTCTTCCATTACTCTTCCTCCATCATATTCAAGGGGCAGAAGTATCCTAGAAAAAAAGGGATTGGGGGATCGATCAGTCATGACTACTCTTCTTTGATATACTTTGATATTTAGTTATTAAAAGACCAGACTGAGGTCAGACAGGCAGGTAAGGGCAAGATGGGCATGGCTCACCACTAGGAAGGGGTCTTCTGAATGGGAACCTAAGGCTCAGCAGCAGGGGCTCAGGAGCTGATCCTAGGTGGAGGGTGTGGCTGATCTCATTATCCCCTCCTGCAACACCCTCCTGGCTATATAGCTGAAGGCCTTTGTAATCCTCCCAGGATTGTAGTCAAGGACATCTAACCTGGTAGAGCCAGTCAACCTATCCTTGAAGACTGCTCCTGAGTTTTCATTCTCCAAGCAAGCACCAGCTGGTGTGAAAGCAGAACTGATTTGTGGAGGAAAATAAGCTACCATGGGGATTTTCTAGGACTTCTGGGGAGGGGACTCTGGGAAATACTCAACTTTCAGCTAATTTCATAGGGGAAGAATTGGTGGTGGTGTAATTCAGGTAGCCTAGAAAGTCAGCTTTATTTTGTAGATGGCCCCTCCTGTTCAGGTGGGATAATCTGAGTGACACACGGAAGACAGGAAATCTAGTGGGGAAGACAAATGATACAAATGACTATTTAGAGTCTGATGAGTTTTGTGAAGAAGAATTGCAGTGCTCCAAGAGAGGAAATATGGAGACTTTGGCTAGCTAGGGAAAGTGTCTGTGAGGAAGTGGCATTTCAGTTGAGTTTGAAGACAGGGCAGAAAGAATGACCAGGAAGGGGGATGGCATGGGGAAAGATGTTAATTTGGGAATTTGGTAACTGGGAAAACAAAAGATCAGCAAGCTAACGAGAGGGAGAGTTGCAGGCAATGTGGCTGGGGGAAATGGTTAGGGTGAAATAAGGTGGCACAACCTGTGGACTCTGCTAACATTTTGGACTCTGGAGCAATGCAAGCTATTGGTAAGTTTTAGGCAGGGGTGTGACCCAATCAGTTTAGGTCAAATATGATGTTTTCACTGCCTTAACAATAATCAAGCCAAGAGCACTGAAAAGAATGAATGAGAATGAGGCTGGACTCTGGACTATGACAGTCTCCCTGGCTATGAATGCCTCCTTGGGTAGCTTAGCAGCAAGTCTTTACATAAGTTCTTTTTTTTTTTTTTTTTTTTTTGAGACGGAGTCTCGCTGTGTCGTCTGAGCGCAGTGGTGCGATCTCAGCTCACTGCAAGCTCCGCCTCCTGGGTTCATGCCATTCTCCTGCCTCAGCCTCCCAAGTAGCTGGGACTATAGGCGCCCACCACCACGCCTGCGTAATTTTTGTATTTTCAGTAGAGATGGAGTTTCACCTTATTAGCCAGGATGGTCTCGATCTCCTGACCTCGTGATCTGCCTGCATCGGCCTCCCAAAGTGCTGGGATTACAGGCGTAAGCTACTGCGCCCGGCCGCAGGTGGCTTTTTACCACTTTCAGGCTTCTACATGCTCTCACAAACATCTATTTGATTCTCAAAAGCAAGCCTGTGAAGTAAGCTTTGCTATTAGCCCCATTTTACATGAGAGGAAATTGAGACTCAGTGAGAATAACTTGCTTAAGGTCAAATCAAAGTACTAAAACTCAGAGGGTCAGATAAATCTTCAGCAAGGCTCTCTAACTCAGAAACCTGTGCTCTGTCCATTTGGCACACAACCTTCAAATAGAGGTTCTAAACAACTAAGGCAGTTTTGTAATATTTACAAGGATGAATAAAACATAAAATCAACTGGGAATGGAAGGGTGGAGTGAATGTATTGAATTTAAAGTGACTGCTGGATCTTCAAGTGGAGAAGCCAGTAGACACACACGAGGGTGTGGAACCAGGAAAGGATTATAGTTAAAGGTCCTCAGAGCACACTGTCCTGTTGCTGAACAAATCTGGGGGATTCATGAACCCAGCAGAGCTTGGTCTGTTATCAACACAGAGATGATTCTCTAGTACAAGACCCTTTTTGTTCTGGAAACTAAATTTAAAACTTGTCTATATCAGGCATTTTTCTTATAGGGAAAATTTAGAGCAAATGGCATATATGCGATCAACTAAAAAACATGATTTATAATGTCATGAGGGGTACTGATTAAAAATTAATCAATTGATCATAACTTAATTTAAAAATTAGTGGCCCAACAGAGCTGATTAGCTAGAATACCAGATAGGAATGACAGTAATGTGTAAGATGCCAAAGGAGGGTGGTGGTGTGAAAATGCTAGGGGTAATAAAAATCAATTTGATCAGTGATGTTTAGGTTTTCAAGCAGACTACCCATAGCCATAAAACTCTAATATCTGAAAGTGGTGTAGGAAAAACAGCATTGATATTGCATGTCTGAATCTCTCAAGCCTCTGACGCTTTTTCTCCCTATTGAAAACAATTGCTTTATAAAGTGAGTTGCTGCAGGCAGTCCTGTTCCAGTTTCAGATGAAGTCCTAGCCGTCTCCATTTTCCCCACTTGGCTCCTGTGTGCCTTTGACCTGGAATACCTTTCTCACTCTGTCTCTCTTCTCTAAAATCCTCTTCATCCTCCAGTGGCACATCACAGATCACAATGTCCTTCCGGAGCTCTCCCTAGAACTCCTCTGTCATTTTGAGCAAGCCACTCAGGGCAGTTTGCTTTGTAGAGTGCGTGTGTACATGTGTGTGTGAGAGAGTGTGTGTGTGTGTGTGAGAGAGTGTGTGTGACAGACAGCAAGAGAGAATGTGTGTGTGTGAGTGTGTGTGCGTGTATGTGTATGAGAGTGTGTGTGTGTGTATGTGTATGAGTGTGTGTGTGACAGCAAGAAAGAGTGTGTGTGTGTGAGAGAGACAGAGCGAGTGCGTGTGTGTGTCTGTGTGTGTGTGTGTTATGAGACGGAGCTCTATCACCAGGTTGGAATACACTGGCACAATCTCGGCTCACTGCAACCTGCAGCTCCCGGGTTCAAGTGATTCTTGTGCCTCAGTCTCCCAAGTAGCCGGGACTACAAGCGTCCACCATCACACCTGGCTAATTTTTGTATTTTTAGTAGAGATGGAGTTTCGTCAAGTTGACCAGGCTGGTCTCAAACTCCTGGCCTCAAGTGATGGGCCCACCTCAGCCTCCCAAAGTGCTGGGATTGCAGGCATGAGCCACCGCACCTAGCTGTCTCTGTGTGTTTCTTATCTCCACCAATAGAGTCTAAGCTCCTTGGGGTTAAAAATCAGCTCATACTTTGTGTGCCTTAAAACTTCTAATATGGTGCCTTCGACATTACAGTCATTCAAGACTTGTAAACTGAATGAAGAAAGGAAGGAATGAAAGTAGAAGTGGAAATTCAGATACTCAGCCCCATGGTGAAGCCCTTAGGCTTGACCAAATGGAATTTCTCCAGTTAACCTGGATAATAATATTGCAGTTACTTTTATTTTTGACATGGAGAAATCTCTTCCCATCTAAGCCCTCAAATAAACACTGAAGGGTTGAAATAAATAAATAAATAATATATGAGATGTGAAAGCTTATTTTCGTAAGGCAAAATTCATTACATCAGTAAAGCTCTATTTTTAAGTAGAATGGCAAATTGTTTTATATGGAAATTCTCACTTAAAAAAAATCCTGTCTTCGAGTTATAGTATGACCATAGCTAGGGAAAAAACCCACCTGTGCACAGACAGAAAACAGGAATGAAATGTATCAAAATGTATACCCTTCTCTACCATTAAAAAAAATTCTGTGTTCAGGGGCCGGGCGTGGTGCCTCACGCCTGTAACCCCAGCATTTTGGGAGGTTGAGGTGGACGGATCACTTAAGGTCAGGCGTTCAAAACCAGCCTGGTCAACATGGTGAAACCCCATCTCTACTAAAAATACAAAAATTAGCTGGGTGTGATGGTGGACGCTTGTAGTCCCGGCTACTCGAGAGGCTGAGGCAGGAGAATCAGTTGAACCTGGGAGGCGGAGGTACAGTGAGCAGAGATCGCACCACTACATTCCAGCCTGGGTGACAGAGCAAGACTCTGTCTCAAAAACAAAAACAATTCTATGTTCAAAATATCTTTAATTTATGAATTAGAACTCTTACTATGAAAAAAAGTTGTTTTAAAAACATCTGCCTTCCTCAAAAGACCATATATTTCTACTATAAAAGATTCTTGGCACCAGTAATCAGGTATTTTTCTGAGCCAAGGCACAGCAATTTTAACAAAATAAAGTCCACAGGGTGCCCAGTGAACACCGGGTAATGAGTGAGTTTAATGTGTTCACCTGACCATCATTTCGTGAAAACACTTGATATATTAAAAGAGGCAGAGGATGTGACCAAAAGCTTTGGTTACAATAGATGTAGGAATTTGTGATGAATGAATCACACAGATTAATTAACTCAGGGAATTAGGAAGCTCTTACATACGTTTGACAATAATTAGTAAATGTGTAAGTAGCTTTAATTGTTTTCTGTCTGCAGCACTTATTCTTTGACCAAACTAAGTTCCTCCTCCAGGAGTGCTGAATGGACACTTCTGTCTTTAAACTTTGCATCTGGGAAACACATAGACACATGTCTGGATATCCTGCCACGATCTTCCTATTCCTTTTCTTTCTTTCTCTTTAAAAATAAAAATTTTTTTTTCCTCCCTAATTAAAAACATCTTATACTCCCACTGTGGAATTTTTTAAAAATTCAGTAAAATATATTTTAAAAAAAACACATCCACAATCTCACTGCTCTTAGTCAGTTTGTTACATTTTCTTCCATCTTTTAAAAATGGATCTATCTGCATAAATAATATTTTTACACTGTTAAAACTACACTGTTTTTTAAGAAATCATTTTATTTTTAATTGACATGTAATATTGTACATATTTATGAGGTACAGTGTGACATTCTGATGTATTTTGATACATGTATATAATGTATAATGATCAAATCAGGGTAATCAGCATATCCATCATCTCAAATATTGATCTTTTCTTTGTGTTGGGAACACTCAAAAACCTCTCTTCTAGCTATTGGAAAATATGCAATAAATTCTTATTAAATACAGTCACCTTGCAGTGTTAAAGAGCACTGGAACCTAGTTTTCCTATCTAGCTGCAATTTTGTATCCCTTAACCAACCTCTCTTTATTCCTGCTCCCACCCACACTTCCCAGCCTCTAAGCACCACAATTCTGCTCTCTGCTTCTCTGATCTCAATTTCTTCAGGTCCCACATATGAGTGAGAACAACTGCACTGTTTTCCTATCCTACTTTTTCCCTCCAGTTAATATCACATTATGGGCATTTTTCCTTGTCACTGGAAACTTTGTCAACTTCATTTTTAATCAGCAGCATTAATAATTCACCATTTCAGTGTGCTTCGTTTTTCTTCAAATGCAAAGCTCTCTGGGTCCTGATAGGCTGTGCAAACCTTTCTTCATGACTCTTTTTCTATGACCTTCCTCATAGCTCTTTCTTACCCAACACCCATATGGTCAGGGGAAGCCAGACCGAGCTGGCTTAGATCTAATTGGATCCCAGGGCTTCAGGTGACAGAAGCACAAGGGAACAGCTTCGAACCAAGCTTTGCCATCCACATCACCTGGGAGTCTTCTCAGCTCAAAAAGGAGGCCACAGAAACAAATCCCTCAGCACATTTTTACAAGGCTTAAGTCAGAAGCTCCTTTCCTTATACCAAGATGTACCTGGAACAACGGGAAATTTAAGAGGAGTGGGAGGAGGAGGAAGTGGCAGCCCCACCCGACTCAGGGATGGAAGGGAAGGTTCTAGTAGGGTGACTGTAAATGCTCAAGAGGCAATTAGATCTCGAATTGTACTGGTGACTAGTTGAAGGACCTTGACGGACAGGAGAAGGAGGGAGATGGATCAGGGTGAGTACTGGGAATCGAATTACCTTTTCGGAAGCACTAAGCCAAGAGAGGGGAAAAGTTTGGAGAGGGTAGAGGATGTAAGGAAGCAGCAGGAGAGCCTGAATTGATGATTGGTGGCTCATTGTGCAGTCTGGCTCTTTCTCAGTTCTCCATCTGCATTTGGACCTTGGGGCACAAATCCTACTGCCATTCATTTTCTTTTCTGAAGCTATGAACAGCCTTTTATTTAAAACCTTAGGGGTTGAAATGGCCTTGGGAAGTCTGAGGAACCTCAAAAAGAGCTTGGCCCCTGCCACCAGGTGTCCTTGGGTGCTTGTGAGGCTATTTCTATGGCCAACTCTGAAGCTGTAGGAGGACCCCTCTCAGACCCTAGACCTCTCCCTTGTCCAGCTTCTCCCTGACTCTCAGGGCCTCACTGAGAGCTGCTGCCCCCACCCCTGAGCTCAGGCCCCTTTTTTGATCCCTTCAGAACCCTGCCCACTCCTCTGCTGGGAGTGAGAAGAACAGGCCCCCACAGGCTGGGCCAGCCCACCCGACACGCGGGGCCTGCCAGGGAGGGCACTAAACATGGTGCATGTATTTCTTTTCTTTTTTTTTTTTTTGAGATGAAGTCTCCCTTTGTTGCCCAGGCTGGTGTGCAATGGTGTGATCTCAGTTCACTTCATCCTCCGCCTCCTGGGTTCAAGGGATTCTCCTGCCTCAGCCTCCTGAGTAGCTGGGATTATAGGTGCCCGCCACCACACACGGCTAATTTTTGTATTTTTAGTAGAGACAGGGTTTCGCCATGTTGGCCAGGCTGGTCTTGAACTCTTGACTTCAGGTGACCCACCCACCTCGGCATCCCAAAGTGCTGGGATTACAGGCGTGAGCCACCACGCCCGGCCATGTATGTCTTAAAATAATGTTCTAAAGCGTGTATCATGTTCTAATGGCCAGGCACTATGTCTCACACTGGGCACAGTGGCTTACCCAGCACTTTGGGAGGCCAAGGCAAGTGGATCGCTTGAGCTCAGGAGTTCGAGACCAGCCTGTCCAACATGGTGAGAACCTGTCTCTACTAAAAATGCAAAACTTAGCCGGGTGTGGGGGCACACATCTGTAGTTCCAGCTACTGGGAGGGCTGAGGCGGGAGGATTGCATGAGCCTGGGAGGTCAAAGCTGCAGTGATCTGAGATCGCACCACTGCACTCCAACCTGGGAGAAAAAAGTGAGATTCTGTCTCAAACAAACAAAAAAATAAAAATAGAGAGATAAATGGTTTTTAAATGCAAGCCAGAGTTTGATAGAGAAGGCTCAAGAAGCTTGTCATGTGCTAGATTCCAGGGTACTTTAGCGCTAGAGTTTAGCATATCTTTTCTCCTTGGCTATCCTCAACTAGAATAAGTCTAAAACAGTTATATTATCTTTTAAAACTGTATACTTTAATTAAACAACTAATACACAAAATATATACTTATTATAAAAAGCTGAAAGTTCACACAGTATTTTAAAAAGCCCTTATGAATTTACACTCCCACCATCAGTATATGAGACAGCCCGTTTCCATAGACCTTCAGCAAAGTAGGTTATCATTATTTGTTTAAATATTTTTGAATGGATCAAAGATGAATCTCATGATTGTTTTAGCTTGCATTTCTTGCTATTATTATAGCAAGACTGTCTTCTTAATATTTATGGCCATTTTTATATATTATGAATAGCAATGCTTTGTTGCCTAAGCGGCAAAAGACCTAAGACTTTAACTTGTGCAGCCAGCTTGAGAACACTTTCTCCTGCCAGCAGCTATTTGAATTGCTGGGTACTGGGTGTAAATAATCGAACAATATAGTTAATCATGTAGATACCATTAAATGAAAATAATGTTTCAAGGAAATACCGTAGTAGTAAGTGATTAACTGAATAATAAGGGGTTCAGAGTCTGGGAAATTGCAGAACAGGGCAACAGATCGAGTGGGTCCTGGAGCTGGTTCTGTCCCGACCTGTTGAGCTGCCTGAGGGCTTGTGCCCTCCTTGAGTCTTAGACTGAGGAGGCTGAGAGGGAGCTGTGCTTTTTGTTGTGTTCTTTGGATCCTTAGGGCTCTGCAGAGAAGCCTGGGGCTGGGCAGAACACCTGCCCGGTTCTCCCACTAGAGAAGTTCCTCTTAAGTCTTTTATTATGTTTTCATTTGAAGAAAGCACAATATTCACTTACTTGGAAAAAAAAAGTTTGAAAACCTTCAGACCAGTACCACAAGCCAGAAGTTAAGAACTAGGTTCTGGAGTCAAACTGTCTAGTTTTAATGCCAATTTTGCCACTTAATTAAGTAGGTGACACTGGGCAAGTTAATTAACTTTGCCCATCATCTTCCTACCTATCTGTAACACGGGGCTGATAATATCAAATTGGGTAGTTACAGGGATAGCAGGGGATGATGCACATAAAGACTGGAGTTCCATAACACTTAGTATTAACTAGGTGTTCAACTAGTGTTGCAAGTGCAAACATCCTGTATGTTCGGAGATGCTTGGGAAGAATTTTGTGGAGGAGCGGCTGCTGGATTTTGTTTGAAGAATGGGTACAATGGAGACACAAAGAGATTAGGGAAGGGGCAGGGGCTGTCAGAGGTAGATGTGAGTATGGTCTATTTGGAGGCCATAGTACAAGTGAAGCAGTTTATTTATGGGTTAGTGGGAGATAAGATTGGAGAGATATGTTGGGACCACATTGTGAAGGGCTTGGAATGCTTGGCTAAGGAGTTTGGACTTGAACTTTTAAGTAAGACATTTTTATTCTTGCACACTAAAAGAGGCACAGAACACGGCAGTAATCTCCTATAGGAGTCTCTTCATATACTCTCACACAGATTATACTCTTTCACATTTTGTAAGAAGGGAGGAAATAAAAAGAATAAAGTATATGTAAAAGTCCTAAAAATGGACAATAATAATGAGAAATGGAAAGAGAAAAGAAGCTAGAATAAATGCAGAAACAAAGACAGAAGAACGGAAGGAGCTGAGTCCGCCTGGCGCTTTGTGGCAGGTGCCAACTCCGTGCCAGCTGCACAGGATAGAATTTGCCCTTTGTTGTCTCCACTTAGAGCATTCCAGCCTCACCACTAACCTGACTACCTGGGACTTTGTTGGCAGTTGATTCCTTTAACTGACCCCATTCTTCATCCACCCTAGCTGGGGCCTTAGGAAGCCCTGCAATTCAAAATATTTCAATAAGTATTTATTAGCCTGCCATATGCCCAGGGATGCCAACCCTTTGCACACATAGGGTGGTCCTTCTTTTCCTCTTACCGACACCTGTGTTTAGGTCCTCATGAGCCTTTGGCTTACATCATTGTGACAGGGCTCTCGCTGCCCTTCCCCCCCTTGTCTTCTTCCCCTCTGGTCTGGGCTAAATGCCACAGTTGAATTAATCCTAAAGTACAGCTTTGATCCTGCCACTCCTGCTTGAAAGCCCGACTTTAATCAAAGTAGCACTTTCACCTCAACACAAAAGGAATACCTGTTCAAAGTAAAAGCCTGGGAAATGCCAAAAAACCTAAAGGAAAGAAAATTTCCATAATTTCACCACTAAACATAATCTGTACATACTAATTTTTAGTCTTTTAAAGAAATCTTCCTTTCTAATGTCTTGTGAATTACCTCTCTCTAATCTTTGCTCCTTTTTTTGGCTGCTGTTGGTGCCCTCTTTGTTGGAATCCAGTTGGAATCATCAAATGAGAGGAATCAAGTGTATGTAGCCAACTCCTACTGTAAGATATGTGGGTTGCACTGAACATTTTTATGCTTAATTTTTCTACACAAATTATTATTTTTGAGGAAAAAAATCCTAGACGAGAAGTTCATGGGTCAAAGGTATTTATGTTTTAAGGCTTTCTTTTATATGTATTTATTTATTTAAGATGGAATCTTGCTCTGTCGCCAGGCTGGAGTGCAGTGGCCCCATCTTGGCTCACTGCAACCTCCATCTCCCGGGTTCAAGCAATTGTTCTGCCTCAGCCTCCCAAGTAGCTGGAACTACAGGCACTCGCCACCATGCCCAACTAATTTTTGTATTTTTAGTAGAGATGAGGTTTCACCATGTTGGCCAGGATAGTCTCGATCTCTTGACCTTGTGATCCACCTGCCTTGGCCTCCCAAAGTGCTGAGATTACAGGCACGAGCCACCATGCCCAGCCGCTTTCTTTTATTTTGCAATAAATCAGAAAGGTGTAACATTTTATCTACCCATCAGGGATAGATCTACCCATGCCTACTGAATCAAGCAGCAGCATCTTGGCCTGGCTTGAGTCTCTCCTCATCCTGGCCCTGCTGCCCTCACAGTCTCTGCCCTCTCTCATCCCCTCCATCCCCAGTGCTCTTCTGCAGGACGACTATCCTTGAACCTCACACACATATGTGTCTATATCCATTCAGCAAATGTCACCGAGCACCCACCAAGATGGCAGGAGATTGTGCGGGTTAAGAGGGCAGCCTCTGGAGCCAGCCTCCCTGGGTTTGAATCCTGTCTCCACCCAGCACCTTCCTGTATGTGAGGAACAATATTAACAGCTCCATTTCAGGGGGGTGGTGAGAACATAAATTATTTCAGACATGTAAAATGCTTTAAACAGTACCGGGTGTTGGTAAGTATTCCATGAGCATTAGCCATGCGTATCTGCAGTTAGGCACCAGGCTCCTTTCTAGGCAGGGGGATCTGCATTTGAAGATGGCTGAGGTCTCTTGCTTTTGTGGAACCAATTCTAGATATTAAGTGCCATGAAGAAAATAGAGAGGGTGTTGTGATAGAAAGTGATCACATGGTGGGAAGTAAAGCATCATGCTTGGTGGCCAAAGAAAGCCCCTGTGTAGTAGTTACTGCTGAGCCAAGACCCGAGTGAAGAGATGTAGGCATGAGTGAGGGCATGGCCGTCTTGGATTTTGGTGTCAGAGGTAGGAGCTTTGCATCACGGAGCTCACCGCATGCAGATGGCTGTTTTAATGTCTTCCTTCCTTCCTTCCTTCCTTCCTTCCTTCCTTCCTTCCTTCCTT
>NW_022292088.1:307527-346277 GCF_002776525.5 Piliocolobus tephrosceles
CTTCCTTCCTTCCTTCCTTCCTTCCTTCCTTCCTTCCTTCCTTCCTTCCTTCCTCTCTCTCTCTTTCTTTCCTTCTTTCTTTCTTTCTTCTTTCTCTCTCTTTTCTTTCCTTTTCTTTTCTTCTCTTTTCTTTTCTTTTCTGAGACAGAGTCTTGCTCTGTTGCCCAGGCTGGAGTGCAATGGCATGATTTCGGTTCACTGCAACCTCCGCCTCCCAGGTTCAAGCAATTCTCCTGCCTCAGCCTCCTGAGTAGCTGGGATTACAGGCATGCACCATCACGCCTGGCTAATTTTTGTATTTTTAGTAGAGACGGAGTTTCACCATGTTGGTCAGGCTGGCCTCGAACTCCTGACCTCGTGATCCACCCTCCTCAGCCCCCCAAAGTGCTGGGATTACAGCTGTGAGCCACTGCGCCTGGCCTGTCTCCTTTTCCTTAAAAGGCTGATAATACATTAGGATAAATTTGATCCTTTTATACCCTTGTCTTTGTATTAGTCAAATAAGTACCAGGAGTCTTGTGGCTGGGGCTTAACTTTCCTCTTACTCATGTCATTAACTCCAGTGGGATTGTGGCCAAGTCAAGAAGGCCTTGTGGGTGCTGACTAACTGATTCTGCTTGATTTCCTGCTTTGTTCAGCTTCTTCCTGATCCTCTTGGCTTTCTTTTCCTGCTTTTGAAAACCTTCCTTTTGTTTTCTTAAGTCATTGTCTCTTTGACATGAGAAGCACTTCAGTGGAGTGGAACAAAAAAGAAAACCTGAGTGTCCAGTGGAGAATGAGTTTTCTCCATGCCACTGCAACCTTGGGCCTCTGGAGAGGAAGGTATCTTCCTTCCCCCTCCTCTCCTTTCTTTCCCAAACTAAGATAAACCTGGCTCAGGGGAAAATTGAGTTGGCTGTCCCTAGGAACTATGCTTTCAGCTACAAACAGCAGCCAGGAAAAGGCTACCCTGAGTCCTGTTTCCTCCTGTGTGTTCCTGTCTCTTTTGGAGCTATGATCATTCAGGGTGGGAGTTGTGTATGGGAAGGAGAGGCTTTCTGTGAAGGCTCAGTGGTCCTGCTATGAAAACTTTAGGCCCCTTAGGAGCAAATAAGAGGCAACCAGTTTCCAACCAGATTGAGGCCAGCTGCTTTCTGACTGTGTGTGTTTGTGTGTGTGTGTGTGTGTGTGTGTGTGTGTGTGTGACAGAGTCTCGCTCTGTCGCCCAGGCTGGGGTGCAGTGGCATGATCTCGGCTCACTGCAACCACTGCCTCCCAGGTTCACGCCATTCTCCTGCCTCAGCTTCCCGAGTAGCTGGGATTACAGGCGCCCGCCACCACGCCCGGCTAATTTTTTATACTTTTAGTAGAGACAGGGTTTCACCGTGTTAGCCAGGATGGTCTCGATCTCCTGACCTCGTGATCTGCCTGCCTCTGCCTCCCAAAGTGCTGGGATTACAGGCGTGAGCCACCGCGCTCGGCTGCTTTCTGACTTCTAACTATGATCCACAATTTATATCATGACCCAGCTACACATAAAATTGTCCTTGTTCTTCCTATGTGTGACGCATTGTATGTTTTGTATTCCATTTCATTTTTCTTATTACTGGCTCCTCTCTCTAAATTGATTTCACAAACTGCTAAATGAATTGGACCTGAAGTTTAAAAACTGCTGTTGAATGATCAAAAGGGATCTGTCTTAGATCTTTCTCTGAATTTTCTGGTTCCAATAACATATCTATTTAAGTGCCCCAAAACATCAAGAGGCTTAACAACTTTGTACCAATTCATCCAGTAATTCACCTTTGTTGAATCTACCTTACAAAAGATTGTTGTTAAGAGACGGATCAAGGGATCCTTGTGCATGTTCTGTTTTTAGCCAGACATTTGACACATTTATGGAAAAGATGAAAACTGGATTTGATTTTACATTGTGAAGGAAATTTAAAAACATTGACTTCAGCCTTATTCAAAGATTAGATTCAGTTAAAGCAGTTGAACAACTATGCCCAAAAATTATTATTATTATTTTTTTGAGACAGAGTCTTGCTGCACCCAGGCTGGAGTGCAATGGCGCGATCTTGGCTCACTGCAACCTCTACCTCCTGGGCTCAAGCAATTCTCCCGCCTCAGCCTCCCAAGTAGCTGGGATTACAGGTGCTCGCCACGAGGCCTGGCTAATTTTTGTATTTTAGTAGACGCAGGGTTTCACCATGTTGGCCAGGCTGGTCTCGAACTCCTGACCTCAAGTGATTCACCCACCTCGGCCTCCCAAAGTACTGGGATTACAGTGAGCCACAGTGCCCGGCCCCAAAGAGTATTTCTTAATGGCTCAGTGTTAACATGGAGGAAAGAGCTGACAATACACCACTGGCCTCAAACTTAAGCTCTAATACTTAGAAACATCTTATTACTGATTACTTAGATGAAGACTGGAAGATAGTTTAGCCAGTCTAGAGATGGAAAAGTAAAATATTTGGGTCAAAAAATCAGAATCTATCAACCTGGGCAACATAGGGAGATGCTGTCTCTACAAAATATATATAAAAAAAATATTGTGACGCATGGTAGTGCACAGTTGTGGTCCAACCTACTTGGGAAGCTGAGATGGGAGGATCACTTGAGCCCAGAATGAAGGCTGAGGCTGCAGTTAGCCAGGAGCATGCCATTGCACTCCAGCCTGGGATGCAGAGTGAGACCCTGTCTCAAAAAAAAAAAAGGGATCAAGATGGGTAAGAAAGATGCAAAAACATTAAGAACCTCTGTCAAAGTTCAAAATGCACGAAAACTGGCTGGGAGCAAACATGAGTTTTTCCTTTAGGATGCTGCTTAGCAGCCTCTCTTCCCAGTAAAAAATGTCTTCAGACATTGCCAAATGTCCTCCAGGGCACGGGATTTCCCCTGTTGAGAACCACTGAGGTAAACTGATGTACTACTAGAGGAAAGACCTAATGAACTTTTGTCGACAGTAAATGCAATCTAAACATTGCCAGCAAAGGTCACAAAAGAAATGCAATCCAAGAACGCATGATTCCTACCAGTAAGAGTAACTAATAACGACTGCTCACTCTGTACCTGGCACAATGCCAAGGCCCTTCCATGGGCATCCTCACTTAACGCCCACATGACCTATAAGGTAGGAATATAATTGTCTCCATTTTTCAGATGAGGACACCGATGTCTAGGGACATTAAGTGACTTGCTCGAGGTCTCACAGCCCAGGTGATAGACCTGAAGCTGTGTCAGTCCAGAGCCTGCCCACTGCCCACTATGCAACAAGAGTTTCACAACCATATACCAGGCGCACACACACAGGAAGCAGCCAGTGCCCTCTGCGTAGACCTAGAAATGACTGAGAAGTCAGACGTAAGTTACAAGTGACCCAGAGAGTCTCCAGAATCCCAGACTTGCCCTACAACTGAAGTCCCAGCCTCCAGTCAGCTCACTGACTTAATTCATACAAAATCCTAGTATGTTTATTCTTAGTAGGACAATAGAGTGACTTTTAGAAAGATTGTCAACAAATAGTTAAGAGCATGCAGCGGCACTTCAGGGGTTAAGTTTCGGTTATCTGGAATGGTTTCCGTTTGGGGACCCCAATCCTTGATCATTGTGGCTCCAGGTCCAGACGTGGAACTCACCAGGATCAACACTTCCCCCCGCCCCGCCCCACCCAACCCCCCACCCCCGCACCCCCCGCACCTCCCGCAAATGACTGAGAAGCTACAAGGGATGCCTGAGCCCAGGGGTTTGCAGGTGGGCGTGACCTGTCCCCTCCTCTCCCCTAGTGGCAACCTTGCAGCTTGAGTCTGTCGACCTGCAGAGCTCCAGGAACAACCGGGAGCACCACACGCAGGAGATGGGCGCCAAGCGGCTCACTGTGCGCCGCGGCCAGCTCTTCTACCTCCGGCTGAGCTTCAGCAGACCCTTCCAGTCCCAGAGCGACCATATCACCTTTGTGGCTGAGACCGGTGAGTTTGCCCTGCCCCAGGGCCCCGCAGGTTCCCTCTAAATGAGGGCATTAACAGAGCCTGCCTGCAGGGCCCCTGCCTTTCCCACCTGAGCTGCCCGCCACTCTCTTGTCCTGGGAGCCTCAGGCCCCTCACGCTCAGGATCCTGTTAGTGCCGTTGAGGAGAGATTTGGTCAACTCTGCAAACTGAGGTTGTGGCAGTTCACAACCAACCTGTAGATACACAGCAAGCACTGTGCTAAAACTTTACACACATTAGCTCATGTAATCCCCAGGACAAGACTTTCAGGTGGTACTATTATTTTAAAAACGGAGGCCTGGCCGGGTGTGGTGGCTCAAGCCTGTAATCCCAGCACTTTGGGAGGCCGAGACGGGCAGGTCACGAGGTCAGGAGATCCAGACCATCCTGGCTAACACGGTGAAGCCCCGTCTCTACTAAAAATACAAAAAACTAGCCGGGCGAGGTGGCGGGTGCCTGTAGTCCCAGCTACTCGGGAGGCTGAGGAAGGAGAATGATGTGAACCCGGGAGGCGGAGCTTGCAGTGAGCTGGGATCAGGCCACTGCACTCCAGCCTGGGCGACAGAGGGAGACTCCGAGATTCCGTCTCAAAACAAACAAACAAACAAAAAAGAAAAAAAACACGGAGGCCTGGGGATCTTAAATGGTTTGCCTGAGGACACTCAGGGGCAGTAAAAGCCAAAAGCATTAGCAAGTGGTTGGAGAAGGTGAGCGTCCTTCCAACTCCCCTGGAATCACATATCACACAGGTTTTTGGAGCCTCACTTTGGGGTCATTCTCTCCCACACAGGACCCAAGCCCTCAGAGCTGCTGGGGACCCGAGCCAGATTCTTCCTCACCCGGGTCCGGCCCAGGAATGTCTGGAGCGCTTCTGATTTCACCATTGACTCCAACTCTCTCCACGTTTCCCTTTTCACACCAGCCAATGCAGTTATTGGCCATTACATTCTGAAGATAGAGATCTCTCAGGGCCAAGGTCACAGTGTGACTTACCGGCTGGGAACTTTCATCCTACTTTTTAACCCTTGGAGTCCAGGTAGGATGTGCTCACAGCTTGTAATGCTAACCTGATCCACTGGGAAGGCCCTGTGAGGTTCTTTGGAAAAAGCCCAGAAAATAAATCGCCACATAGCTATGCAATGTAGTACCGTGTGCTCTCACAAAAATCATCCTGACAAAGAATTTCTAATGGCATGAGGAAAGTATTCATGGTGTGATGTTAAGTGAAAACACTGGAACATTTCCTAATTGTATTAAGTATGCATGCACAGAAAGAGAGAGTGGCTAGAACACACCAAAACATAATGGTGGGTGTCTCTGAGTAGTGGGAATGAGCAGTTTCCATTGTCTTCTTTCCATCCATCTGTATTTTCTGACTCTCTATAAGAAACCAACCCTACAATCAGTCACTTTTACAATCAAGAAAAGATCGTTGTTTTTTAAAGTACACATTGTATTTCTGGCTTCTAGAAAAGCATATAGTAGACCTTTAAGGGGGTCCAGTCTTAATTTCTGTTGCTATCAACCCATCAACTGCTCCTCCTGTTTTCCAGAAACACATTGTCATTACTGTTTTTTAATTTTATTATTCTGTTTTTCGGTTTGGGGTTTTGCCCCCTCCACTACTCTTAACTGCCCAGAGGACAACGTCTACCTGCCAAGTGAAATACTGCTGCAGGAGTATGTCATGCAAGATTATGGCTTTGTTTACAAGGGTCATGAAAGATTCATCACCTCCTGGCCCTGGAACTATGGGCAGGTAACACTGTCACCCAATGTGGGCCTGGGGTGGGCTCCTTAAGGCTGGTCCTTACACAGCCCTATCATATAAGGCTGTTACATTACACCGCCTTCACGGAGGGCCACTAATACAGGTGAGGGTGTGAGGGGCTGGGCCAACTTCACATCCAGTGAGGGGGCGAGGAAGGGGTGGATATCTTTCCTTTTTAGCTTTTAACATTTTATTATGAAAACCTTAAAACATAATCAAAGTAGACAGGCTGCTACAGTGAATCTGCCTGTACCCACCTCTCGGCTTCAGTAGTGATTGGTGTATCATGAGTCTGTTTCATCAACACTGGGGGTTTGTAAACTACAGCCCACAGACCAAATGTGGCCTACTGCCTGTTTAGCCCACGAGCTGAGAATAGTTCTCACATTTTTTAATTGTTGAAAAGGAATTTTAAAAGAATAATATTTTGTGATGTGAACATTATATGAAGTTCAAATTTCAGTGTTCACAAATAGCATTTTATTGCAACATAGCCATGTTTATTCATTTAGATGTAGTCTGTGGCTGCTTGCATGCTGCATTGGCAGAACTGAGTTATTAAGACAGAGACCTTATGGCCTGCAAAGGCTAAAATACTTACTATTTGGTTTTTTACAGAAAAAGCTTGTCCTTCTTTGGTCTGTACTCCTCTGCCTCCACCCTCGCTCCCCACTCCACCACTAGATTTTTTTTTTTTTTTTTTTGAGATGGAGTCTTGCTCTGTTGCCCAGGCTGGAGTGCAGTGGCATGATCTTGGCTCACTGCAACCTCCATCTCCTGGGTTCAAGTGATTCTCCCGCCTCAGCCTCCTGAGTAGCTAGGACTACAGGTGCGAGCCATAATACCCAGCTAATTTTTGCATTTTTAGTAGAGATGGGGTTTCACCATGTTGGCCAGGCTGGTCTCGACCTTCTGACCTCGGGTGATCCACCTGCCTCGGCCTCCCGAAGTACTGGGATTACAGCCACAGCTCCTGGCCAATTTTTTTTTTTAAGCAAATTACAGATACCGTATCATTTAATACAGTGACACTTCAGCATATTTAATCCAATAATACTTCAGAATATAGTCGTGTAAAGGATGATGATTCTTTCTGCAAAACTTAATCAGAATAAATGATTGTAACTGAAAAGAAAAAAAAAAGAACAGTAATTCTTTAATAACATCCAATATCCAGTCAGTGTACAGAGGGGGACCTTGGCTCTGGGCAGCGTCTCCACTCTCAACCCCTGCAGGCATAGTTTCTCTCTCCCTCCCATTGCCACCGCAGTCCTGCCCACAAACTCCAAAAGGGAAGAGGTGGGGGAAGCCTTGCTGAGGGAGAGCACGTTTTCCCCATTCTCCAACCATGGCGACCTGTGACCCTCTTTGAAACTGAGACAAATACCTGTGCATTTGGCAGCCAAAGGGTGGTGGCAAACATGGTGCACGTCTACCACGAGCCCACTCTGGCTCCTCCAGGGCCGCAGTGTCTGCTCTGAGCTCCTCTACCTGATTTCGAGACTGGCGTGCCTGGCCCTACATTGATCTCTAGACTTTTTCGGCTCTGATCCCTTCCCTGCTCCTTCAAGTCCTCCAGACAGGAGTCTGTCTAAATCCTTGGTACCCACCATGCTCAAAGACCTCAGGTAAATGTGCCCACTCTCCTCTTCCTGTCCACCCAATCCGTCAAAGCCCACTGGCACCAAAGCCTTCTCTCATCTATCCAGCCAGCGGGGATCTCTCACTCTCTGAATTCTGCTTCCATTTTTCATCAGAGCCACACAGTTTAGTTTTTCAGAATTTCAAACCTCGTACATTTCCAATTTGATTTATACGTTCTTCAAAGGCAGGACCTTGTCTTATATTTAGCACCCTCCCCCCATCCCCACATCCCCATATACCTGCCATCCCCAAAAGTCTGTTAGTGACTTAAAGTTTCAGAAGTCTAGACATTTGCTCTTCTTTTTTCTCCCTTAAAATCACTGGGAAGTTTGAAGAGGACATCATAGACATCTGCTTTGAGATCCTGAACAAGAGCCTGCATTACTTAAAGAACCCGGCCAAAGACTGTTCCCAACGGAACGACGTGGTGTACGTGTGCAGGGTGGTGAGTGCCATGGTAAGGATGGATGCTTCCCGCCGTCTGAGGACAGTCTGAGCTTCCCCGGGAGCTGTGGAAATTCACCCATCTGTCCTCTGCAGATCAACAGCAACGATGACAACGGCGTGCTGCAGGGGAACTGGAGCGAGGACTACTCCAAAGGGGTCAGTCCTCTGGAGTGGAACGGCAGTGTGGCCATCCTACGGCAGTGGTCAGCCGGGGGCGGGCAGCCTGTGAAGTACGGACAGTGCTGGGTCTTCGCATCTGTTATGTGCACCGGTGAGCGAAAGATCACTCACTTAGGGGTGTGATTAACTTCATTTTCAGAGAAGTTCCATAGCTTGCCCATGGCCCCACAGCTGGGGGTGGTGGGCACCCAGGCCCTGAGCCAGCACACCATAAGTCTCGAGGGATCCTGTGCATTTATGTAAGGGGGGTTTGACCTGTGGCAATCACCTCACAGTATCCTTGGTGGGTCAGTCAGACTGTTATAACTGTCGTCTGGAGAGACAGCTTGTGGTCCCGAAACAGAAACCCAGTGGCTTCTTTCTGCTACCAGCTCAGGCATCTCAGCTCGAGATGAGCCTGGCACGGAGGGGCAAGTGGAAGCAGATGGTATGAGATAGCTGACCTCACCCATAGGCAGAGCTAGCAGCTCCCAAATGCTTCACTGAGAGATCCTCGAGGAGTTATCATTATAGACTTGCCGCTTTGCTGACTACCCTTAAAGAACATCAGTGTTTTATACAGTATCAATTATTTACAATTCAGTGCAAAGTCGTTGAGCAGATCATCTGTGAAGATGAGAGAAAGATGGAGAGTACTTGTCTCACCCTTGCAAGGCCAGAATACCTTACACAGGCCTGTCCTGCTACATGATGGAGCTTGATAAGCGTTTGCTGAACTAACAGGGTGACTCTGAGTTGGAGAAAGGAGAAACAGAGAATGGGGAGGACAGAGACAGGAGCCAAAAACAGGGGCAGAGGATTTTTGGAGAGGGGCAGCAGAGGCTGGCAGTTATATACAGGTGCTGCAGACACAGAGGAGGTTTAAATCTGAGTGTTTGAATCCAGTGACCTCACTTTGCTCAGGTGTGAAATGAGGCTAGGGCTACTCTGGCACTCAGTATTCTTGGTTGTTCCGTGGGCTGGGAAGTCCCCAGGCTGTGGCTAGGTAGGTGGTGTGGAGGAGGCCTGGGATGAGCAGGAGAAGGACAAGGTCCACCACCGTGCTCCATTTCCAAGCCTCTCCCCACTCCCAGGCCCTTGAGTTATGGAGCCGCTGCACACTGGAGGAGCTGCCCCTGCCAAGCTTCCTCTGGCCGCTTCCAGCCCGGGTGTAGCTCCCATGCCTGCTAAGGATCTGTGACAAGCCCAGGAGCTGTGCTGTGAGTGGGCAGGTGACGGTAGACAGGCGGCCCTCTTGGGGGCTCTTCAGTGAACCACAACAAAAGGATTGGTCGCTCTCATTAGTCCTTTTACTTCTCGAAGCTCTGTAATCCTCCTGGCAGCCTCAGTAGGCACTGTCTGCCCCTCCTGGGAGGGAGAGGAGTGGGATAAACCTCTCTGAACTCCTCGCCGTGCTGGCAGATGTCAGGACCCACGTCCCTTCAAGGTCACACCTGGCTCTTGCTGGCTCTTGGCTTGACTTCATCTGGCTCTGGGCAGGCAGGTGTGTGTGTGTGTGTGTGTGTGTGTGTGTGTGTGTGTGTGTTTTGGGGGTAACGTCTACACTGTGTGACTAGATTTGCAAAATCATTAACTCAGCTTTTAAAAGCCTTTGTAGCAGTATCACGAGAAGCCATAAGAGGGAGCTGCTACCTTATTAAAGACGGTTGCTGGTTCTGTGGTTTCCCCTTGTCTCTGCTGACGGTTTCCACGGTCTCTAGAAGTCTATCTTGTCCCTCTATCCATTCTGTAATTTCTTTCATACCTCCCCCTACCTCTTGTCTTTAAGTAGAATTACAGATCCCAAATTTCAGAACTAGGGTGGGAGGAGGGCGATAAAATAATCTGTACAACAATCCCCTGAGACACGTGTTTACCTACGTAACAAACCTTCACGTGTACCCTCAAACCTAAAATAAAAGTTAAAAAACATTGTCAGAACTAAATTTTCAGCCTCCTGAGTAGCTGGGACTACAGGCACGTGCCACCACACCCAGCTAATTTTTTCTGTATTTTTAGTAGAGATGGGTTTTCACCATGTTGGCCAGGCTGGCCAGGCTGGTCTCAAACCCCTGACCTTGTGATCCACCTCTGCCTCCCAAAGTGCTGGGATTACAGGTGTGAGCCACCACGCCCGGCCCTCTGTTTTTAACTTGGAAAGTTGCTGAGTGGAAAAACTCCTAAATGATAAATTGGATTATTGTTAACTGTTGTTTTAAGCGATCCTCAAATGATTCCTCTCTCCTTGTGGGATGTTGGCCACCGATGGGGCAGCAGGGCTCAGGGACTGGGTGTGGGGCTCTGGGAATAAAAGAGTTACTGGTGTGGTTCCCTAAGCGTCTTGGCTTTCTCTCCTCCAGCTTGAAAGTTACACATTATGCATGGAAAACCAATAATTTTGTCTGAAATGAACTGAGCGATTCTCTATACTTTATTTTTCTCTTTAGTAATGAGATGCTTAGGTGTTCCAACCCGTGTTGTTTCCAATTTCCGTTCCGCGCACAACGTGGATAGGAACTTGACCATCGATACGTACTATGACCGAAATGCAGAGATGCTGTCAACTCAGAAACGAGACAAAATATGGTGAGAGGCACTGTCTTGAACCGCTCTCTGCTCTGTCCCAGGGAGGGCAGGAAAACTTTGACCTGGTTCTCCCTGACTCTTGAGGCAATATTGCAAGATTGCCCTGAACATTGCTGCTAATGCTCAGAGAAGAAGAGAAGAATTCCCCAACCTAGGAGGCTGTTCTGGCTAATTAGGTCATCACATTTAACTCATTTCAGAGATAGAAAACAATGGGATAACATTCTGAGGTCTCAACCACATGACTAGCTGGGCATCTTCTGAACACTGTCCTCAAAAGTCTTTATTCATCTTCTTCTTCCTTCTGTGAGTCTCTGTTTGTACCACTCTGTTTTCCCAGAAGTCAGGGAGAACCTGGACTGACTGCTTCTGTAGACCTCTTCTTGTCTCTCTTGACTTCTTCCTCTCCCGCCCCACTCCCTGTCTGCATACATGTGTGCGTGTGCGTGTGTGTGTGTGTGTGTATCTCTGTGCATCCCTTTACTTGTGTATCTCTGGTTTCTTTTCCTGGTTCCTTTGTTCTTCTCAGCTCTACCCTCAAAACTGGTTTCCTGTTTTTCCTTTTCTAGCCAGTTTCCAGATAAGACCTTTTCTTTTTTTTTTTTTTTGAGACGGAGTCTCGCTCTGTTGCCCAGGCTGGAGTGCAATGGTGCGACCTCAGCTCACTGTAACCTCCACCTCCTGGGTTCAAGCAATTCTCCTGCCTCAGGAGGCAGGAGTAGATGGGACTACAGACATGTACCATGATGCCCGGCTAATTTTTGTATTTTTAGTAGAGACGGGGTTTCGCCATGTTGGCCTCGAACTCTTGACCTCAGGTGGTCCACGCGCCTCGGCCTCCCAAAGTGGGGGGTTACAGGCCTGAGCCACCACAGCCGGCCTCCAGGTAAGACTCTGAGTTGTGTGAGAACTACCTGCTGTCCTAGGAGCCCCCTCCCTCTCTGAGTTTCGATTTTCTTGTCTGTAAAATGAAGATAACGTCTACTTCACAGGGTTGCTAGGGTGGGATGAGATCAATGCTGGTAAGGAGGGCTTTTCAGCCTGGGATCCACAGATAGACTCCTAGAGGTCTGAATCATCTCTGATTCAGGAAGCAGTGGTGTATCTGAGGATGTGTAACTTAGGTACAGTTCTGTCTTTGAATGCGTATCTTGAGTCTAATAATGAGAAAACATCAGACAAGCCCAAAATGGGTGCTACTCTGGTTTTAAAAAATAGATAAATAACATAAAGATTGTTTTCATTAAAAGCCCAGACTTCACCACTAGGCAATATCTCCATGAAACAAAACTACATTTGTACACCTTAAATTTACGAGAGAGAGATTTGTTACATTTCAAATCCCAATGTAACAAAAGAAAGAAAGGTGGAGGAACTGTTCCAAGGTCAAAGCAGACAACACGCTGCGTAGCTGAATGCAGTGTGTGACCACAGACGGCACTGCGTACCGCTTGGGAAAAGAAGGCTCTAAACAATGTCGTTAGATCAACTGACAACATTAAAATATAGACAGTAAATTAGATAAAGGCATCATATCAATACCCAATGTGCTAGGGTTGATAAACTATACAATCCCTATTCTTAGGAAATACACACTGAAGTGTATATGTGTAGATATCTATTCATGTCCACACTGAAAGAAAGCAAATGGGGCAAAATGTTAACAACAGATGACTTGGGTAGATGGGTGTTCTTTGTACCATTCTTTTTTGTTTTTGTTTTTTTGAGACAGAGTCTCGCTCTGTCACCCAGGCTGGAGTGCAGTGGCGCAATCTCAGTTCACTGCAAGCTCTGCCTCCCGAGTTCACGCCATTCTCCTGTCTCAGCCTCCTGAGTAGCTGGTACTACAGGTGCCCACCACCATGCCAGGCTAATGTTTTGTATTTTTAGTAGAGACAGGGTTTCACCATGTTAGCCAGGATGGTCTCGATCTCCTGACCTTGTGATCCACCCTCCTTGGCCTCCCAAAGTGCTGGGATTACAGGTGTAAGCCACCGCGCCCAGCCTGTACTATTCTTGTGACTTTTAGTATGAAATTACTTCCTAACAAAAAGCAAGAAAAAGAAACAATGATATAAATCACTCCGCATAGTGCCTGGTACCTGGCAAAACCTCAGCTAACGTGAGTCCTTGTCTGCTTACTCCCTCCTGCAGGAACTTCCATGTCTGGAATGAGTGCTGGATGATCCGGAAAGATCTCCCACCAGGATACAACGGGTGGCAGGTTCTGGACCCCACTCCCCAGCAGACCAGCAGCGGTGAGTGAGGACCACTGCAACAGGCTCTGGCTCTGTGGGGAGGCAGATTAGGGTGACTGGCTGTGGGAGCAGGAGACCAGGGAGGAGCAGTGTTTTCCACGGCACCCTCTTCCCGAGGTCCCAGCTGACGCAGCTTCAGATCAGGAATCTCACTCTACCGTTGACAGCGGGCTCACCTGGATGGGTCACTGAGCCTCAGCTGTGTCCTTACCTGTAAAGTGGAAAAGCTGATGATTAGCATTGCCACTTCACAGGGTGGCTGTGAGGGTCAGATGAATTAATAGGAACAAAAGTCCTTGGTAAACTGGAAGATATCCCATGGGTGAGAGTCAGCGGTGCCACTGCCTGTCCCATCTCCACCTCCCACAGCCACAGCCAGCTGCCCCGGCCCCCATGTCAGTGGCCTGTTGCCTCCACAGGGCTGTTCTGCTGTGGCCCTGCCTCTGTGAAGGCCATCAGGGAAGGGGATGTCCACCTGGCCTATGACACCCCTTTTGTGTATGCCGAGGTGAACGCCGATGAAGTCATTTGGCTCCTCAGGGATGGCCAGGCCCAGGAAATCCTGGCCCACAACACCAGTTCCATCGGGAAGGAGATCAGCACCAAGATGGTGGGGTCAGACCAGCACCAGAGCATCACCAGCTCCTACAAGTACCCAGAAGGTGCCGGGCTGGGTATTTGGGGAGAGGGCTGGTTTAAGCTTCTTTGTGATACTCCCTAGCTGGGGTGGCTCCAAGTTGAAACCGTCACCATCTAATCACCTTTATCCTCATAGCAAACTCCTAGGGGTCCTTCCTGGATCCCAGGCATGTGACCCTAAGTAGGGTTACCAGCAAATAAAAATATAGGATGCCCAGTTAAATATGAATTCCAGATAGATCCAAGTAAACAAATATTTTATTTGTGTAAGTATGGGACATACAGCATTTGGGACATACTTATTCTAAAAAGTATTCACTGTTTATCTGAAATTCAAACTGGGTATGATTTTTAATGTATAAGTATGTTCCAAATAGTGCATGGAACGTACTGTACTAAAAATCATTTGTTGTTTATCTGGAATTCAAATGTAGTTGAATGTCCCGTATTTTAACTCTACCCAGAGTGGTGCCACTGTCTCCCTACGTCCATGGCAGGAGGGGTTGTAGCAAGGAGATCAGTGGAGTCGGGGGGATGGGCCCCTGGGCCTGTGGACGGGGTGGACACCCCCACGGAGGGCACGTGTGTGGAGTCAGGCTGGCTGAGTACTGAACAGGGCTCTGCTGTGCCCTGTGTAAGACTGGACACAGTTTACCACCCCTGTGCCTCCATTTCCTCATCTGTAAAACGGGATAACAGTCCCCTGGATGGCTGTTGAGAGGGTTAAATGAGTGTCCACAGAAAGCACTGGGAATCGTGCCTCTGGGATGTAGCAACTGCGCCAGAGAAGTCCACAGGTGGGGGTAAGTGTGGGTTAAGCTGTTGAAGGCCACACAAATGTTTCTTATGATTAGGCATAATTGAAGCCTGTCAGTAACAATCTGAACCTGTGATCAATTAAGCAGCTGACCAATTGTTACCTCCTCCTCCTTGCTCTTGCTACCCAAATAAATATGAAGGGCGGTAGACGTTCAGCGGCTGCCTTTGCTCACTAGAAGCAGGAAGCCCTTTTCTTCTTTTCTTCTCTCCTTCTCTTTTCTTCTTCCCCATGCTAGCCTTTCTTTAAAACAGTTTCTTTTGTTTTTTACCATTTCTACGTTCATCCCTTCCTTCAGTCTTGTAATGATGGTCTCAAGTAGTAACAATTGTAACTGTGGTAATGATGGTCTCAAGCGGTAGCAGTGGCAGTCAGCCACATTAAGCCTCTATGTTGAGTAGCCCCCATGGGCAAGAGATGAAGCTTTTTTTTTTTTTTTTTTTTTTTAAGATGGAGTTTCACTTTTGTTACCCAGGCTGGAGTGCAACGGTGAAATCTCGGCTCACCACAACTTCTGCCTCCTGGGTTCAAGTGATTCTCCTGCCTCACCCTCCTGAATAGCTGGGATTACAGGCACCCATCACCATGCCCAGCTAATTTTTGTATTTTTAGTAGAGATGAGTTTCACCACGTTGGTCAGGCTGGTCTCAAACTCCTGACCTCAGGCGATCCACCCGCCTCAGCGTCCCAAATTGCTGGGATTACAGGCATGAGCCACCGCGCCTGACCAAACCTCTTTTTTATAAGTTTTGAGCATATATTTTAGCTGGAGGGATGCTGGCTGGGGAGAGAAGCCTCTGGCTTCATGACGATGATGATAGTGATGCTTGGTGGTCGTAGTGATGGCAGAGAACAGTGCTGAGTGCTTGCAGCCAGCAACTCACTTAGCCTGACGTTTTGGGGATCCCTTATAAGGAAAGCAGATATCATCCCCAGGTTACAGATGACAGAACAGAACACAGAGATTAAAGCACTGTGACAGAGCAAGGATTTGAACCCAGCAAGTGGCACCTGAGCCGCACGGCCTCCCTGTGCTGCTATTCCTGTGCCTTGTGCCCTGGGAAAGTCTCCGGTCCTCTCCACCCCTCCCCATGCATGTCTCTCCCGCCTCTCCCTTCTGCAGGATCCCCTGAGGAGAGAGCTGTCTTCATGAAGGCTTCTCGGAAAATGCTGGGCCCCCAAAGAGCTTTTTCGCCCTTCCTGGATCTCCTGGAGTCCGGGGGTCTTAGGGATGAGCCAGCGCAGCTGCAGCTTCACCTGGCCAGGATACCCGAGTGGGGCCAGGACCTGCAGCTGCTGCTGCGTATCCGGAGGGTGCCAGACAGCACCCACCCTCAGGGGCCCATCAGACTGGTGGTGCGCTTCTGTGCACAGGCCCTGCTGCATGGGGGTGGCACCCGGAAGCCCCTCTGGAGGCACACGGTGTGGGTGAACCTGGACTTTGGGAAGGGTGAGTGTGAGGCAGGCGTGAGAAGGCACCTACGGGGAGGGGAGCTGTGGGGCCATGAACACAGTGGGGCGGGTCCAGCCAGATCACACAGAGACCCCTTCCTCCGACACACACACCTTCCGGGCAGTGAAGCTGCCAGCTGCTCTACCTCTGACGCCACCCTACCAGGCAAGACGCAGCAGTGAGCCCTGGGGGCAGTGTGTGCGTGGTGGGACACTGTCTGTCTCTCACACACACAATTTTACCTCTCACATGAAAAATTCTAATTTTTCCTGTCTCATGTCTACATGTCCCCCCTCTCTCTGGTCCATGTCCTGGACTCAAGGTGTCTTTTGTATGTCCTTAGAGACACAGTGGCCACTCCTCCTGCCCTACAGCAATTACAGAAGCAAGCTAACGGACGAAAAGCTCATCCGTGTGTCTGGCATCGCTGAGGTTGAAGAGACAGGGAGGTCCATGCTGGTCCTAAAAGATATCTCTCTGGAGCCTCCCCACTTGTCTATTGAGGTAGGCATCTGGACACAGGTGGGGGCTCTAGGCTCTCTGACTCACCCAATCCAGGGGCTGGGGTGCAGCAGCCAACAAGACACTGTTCCCACCTCATACCACACCGACGGCTCCAGCATAGTATGGTGTGGTCTTGTGCTCTGTACCAGTGAGTTGGGGTGAAGGGTGGGAAGGCTTCTCAAAGGAGGTACTATTTTTCAGAGGATGCATAGGAAACCGTATAGAGAAATGAGATGGCTGTGAAGGCATTTTAAGTAAGGAAATCATTTTGCAAAGGCAAAGAGACAGGAAAGGCAGTGACTAGGAGATGAAGTAGAGAAGACAGATTTAGAGACTCCACAAAGTCAAATTCAAATGATGACCACCAGCTAAGCATGGTGGCTCATGCCTGTAATCCCAGTGCTTTGGGAGGCCAAGGCAGGAGGATCGCTTGAGCCCAGGAGTTCAAGACCAATCTGGGAAACATAGCCAGACCTCATCGCTACTTAAAAGTTTTTCAAAAGTTAGCTGGTGTGGTGGTGCATGCCTCTAGTCCCAGATACTCGGGAGGCTGAGGTGAGAGTCTGGAGAAATCAAGCCTGCAGTGAGCTGAGATCATGCCACTGCACTCCAGCCTGGACAGCAGAGTTAGACCTTGTCTCAAACAAAACAAAACAAAACAAAAAACAAAAGGTGAGTATTGACAAGATTGAGGTGGCAAAGAGGGAAACAAATGAAAAGTGAACTTCAGATGCCTGAGGGGCCAGTGAGGCCACTGCACAAAGAAGGAGTTTCAGGCGAAGGAAGGGTGAATGGAAGAAGCGGGTGCGTTCCCCATCTCCTGCTACCAGGGTTTTCCTTCCCTGAAGCCTCGTTTCCCCACCTGCCCCTCCCACTCGAAAAGACTTGCCCACTCCCTAGTCTAAACCTGGCTCTGTACCTGGAGGCTTCTCTAACAGCACGCCCCTCCCCACCCCAAATGAGAACTGGGCCGCTCCAGACCATGTATCAGCTGGCCTACCCCAGGGTTTTCATCCAGGCACACTGTCAGGCTGTCAGGCCAGCTGACGCCAGGCAGCCTCTGTGCTGGGGCAAACAGCAGGCAGAATTGCAAGTGCAGACATAAGCCTGGGGCTGCAGCCAGGGCCCTGCCATGTACCTGAAGCAAACATGGCAAATGCCAGGTAGGTTGCTAATTGATCCTCATCAGTAAGGGACCCACAGATGATTCCACAGTTATTTTAACCTGTTCTACTTTGACACCCTAATGAGGGTACAAGGGACTTGGTATTTTTGTTTGGATCCCCGGTAAGTCAGGTGTGTTCTTCCTTTTCTCTGAGTCTCTGGCCCAGCCAGAACAAGCCCCTAGTATGATCTGGGTGGTCAGAGCTCATTTCAGTTCAACACGTGCTTACTGGTGTCCATCATCTGGCCGGCACTGTTCTAGGAACAGGGGCTCCAGAAATGAGGAGGAAGGATGCCTGCCTCCCACTCACAGGCCACGGCTGTGCTGCCCCATGACACAGCACTGGGCGCACCTGGAAGAACTCGAGTGCATGCCCTGCTGATGTTTATGAAGACACAGCAGTATGGGGAAAGATCCTGGGCTGGGGTCTGGGACACCCGGGTCAGGTCCTGGCTCTGCCATTAACACATCAAGGGGCCTTGGCCTCATTGTTTCCTCGGTGATGAGTGTAAGGGCAGGAGGACATCACTGATGGCACTTGGGTGGCACACATGACACCACTTCCTTATCCCCCACCTGTGTTAGATAGGAATCAGTTGGGATCCTTTGTCCTCGGGATCCTTTTTAACACAGCCTTCCTAGTAGCCACCCACTGGAGCTGGCACTCCCATTGAAATCTTGTGGACATCTTGAACTAGATGGTGGGGAGGGAAACGGGTTTCAGCTTGGTGGCAATTGCTGATTGGTGGTGGCTCCTTGGAGTATTGCGACCTAAGACAGGCCTGTATATGTGTTAATCTCAAGTACTCTCAGCTCACATTCCTCCCTCCCCACTGTAGCACGTTAGCTCTAAGCCGCGGTTCGTGGTGGTCGCCAGGGACCTGGGGTGGGGATAACTGAACCAGAGTGCAGAAGCGAGGCCAACTGCCGGTGGGATCACTGACCTCTCTCCACACAGGTGTCTGAGAGGGCTGAGGTGGGCAAGGCACTGAGGGTCCACGTCACCCTCACCAACACCTTGATGGTGGCTCTGAGCAGCTGCACGATGGTGCTGGAGGGAAGCGGCCTTGTCAATGGGCAGATAACAAAGGAGTAAGTGATGCTTCTGCCTACCTCCCCCTTGCTGGTCTCAGAAAAGGGGTGCCCCATGGCATCACAGGACCCTCCTCAATCCCCTGTGCGGTGCCTCTCTGCCCCCACTTTCTCACCCTCCTCAGGAAAGGCTGAACTCAGTGGTGGTGGCGAGTGGGAGCTTCTCACCCACCCAGAGGGGAACCGGATCACCCCTCCTGCCAGCAGGGGCTCCTTGAGGCTCTCACAGGCCATTTCTGACTTTCAGCCTTGGGACTCTGGTGGCCGGACACACCCTCCAAATTCAACTGGACCTCTACCCCACCAAAGCTGGACCCCGCCAGCTCCAGGTTCTCATCAGCAGCAATGAGGTCAAGGAGATCAAAGGCTACAAGGACATCTTTGTCTCTGCGGCTGGAGCTCCCTAAGCCCCGCCCTCCGGCTGCCCTCCCTGGCACCCCTGCTCCACCTGACTCCTTTCTACTCCTGACTGTGTCCTCTTGGCTCCACCTCTGTCCTCTCTCCAGCCTGCCTGGGAGTGGATGAAGCTCTGTTAGAAACATCGTGTGCTTTGGGAAGAGACAATAAAGACGTCTTTATTTATCACCAGCATTCTCAAGCCACTTATTGCTCCTGGCTGATCCTCTTGGCCTGGCTGCCAGCTCTGTGGCTGAACCCTCCCTTCCCCTCCTGTCCTCTCTCTCCTCCCTTAAGAGCCTCAACCACAAAGTAAGCCCACCACCATCCGCTCTAAAGCAGCCTCTCTGGAATTAAGGATCCCAGGTCTCTCCATTTACACTTAGTGAGCCTGCAGGCAGACGATGGAGGGAGGCCTGGGGAGCTTGGATGTGCCGGAGGACAGCAACCCTGTGCCGACTGGCCAGAAGCTGCCCAGCAGGACTACTCTGCCCCCAGTCTAGAGTATCCTGGGAGGCACAGGCAGCCACCTTTCCGCACACGTTCGTTGACAGACAGGATGACTGGGAAGCACTGCATAGCTGGCTGCTGTTTAGCAACAGCCTCACCTGCTATCCGTGTCCCCGCCTTTGCCTCTCGCTCCCTCACCCTCATCTTGCGTTCTTCCCCATCATCCCAACTCTCAGCCTCTCTTCCTGCTTGTGTGTGTGTGTGTGTGTGTGTGTGTGTGTGTGTGTATGTGTGTGTGTGCTCTTTTTTTTTTTTGAGACAGTTTCCCTCCTGTCGCCCAGGCTGGAGTACAATGGCACAATCTTGGCTCATTGTAGTCTCCACCTCCCGGGTTCAAGCGATTCTCCTGCCTCAGCCTCCCGAGTAGCTGGGATTACAGGCGCCCACCACCACACCCAGCTAATTTTTTTGTATTTTTAGTACAGACGGTTTTTCCCTATGTTGGCCAGGCTGGTCTTGACCTCCTGACCTCAGGTGATCCACCCACCTTGGCCTCCCAAAGTGCTGGGATTACAGGCATGAGCCACTGCACCTGGCCTCCTTTGTCTTTTGTTTTTGTTATTTTAAGGACAGAGGGAGTCACTCTTTTGTATTTCTTTCTCCTGTGGTTACCAATATTATTCCTGCTCATTCTAGATGATTTGGAAAGTGAAAAAACAAACAAACAAAAACAAAAAAACTAAAGAAAAATCACCAATAGCTCCCCCATCCCAGAGAAAATCTTTGCTAACATTTCTCAAGGAATCATTCTGGCTTTCAGCCTGGGACTCTGGTGGCTGGACACACCATCCAAATTCCCTTTTTCCTCTTTTATTCTGTTGTTGAAAAGTCAGCATTACAAATGGATACGTCTCCATCATAGATAATTTAGAAAATTCAGAAACACAGGAAAGGAGAGCATCTTTCTGTCGGTCTGCAGGCACGTGCATTCCTCACCTGCTCCGCCCCTCGACAGTTTTGACTCCTTTCTGTCTTCCCTTCCCTTCCCCTCCTCCTCTCCCTCTTGCTCCTCTTCTCCCTTTTCCTTCCTCTTCCTGCTTTCCCTCCCCCTCTTCCCCCCTTCATGTATTTTTTTGTTTGTTTGCCCCGAGTCCTCCTTTCCCCTTCTATTTTCTCTCTTTCTCTCTCCTTTTTTTTTTTTTTTTTTTTTGAGACAGGGTCTCTCACTGTCGCCCGGGCTGGAGTGCACTAGTGCGATCTTGGCTCACGGCAACTCCGCCTCCCGGGTTCAAGCGATTCTCCTGCTTCAGCTTCCCAAGTAGCTAGGATTACAGGTGCCTGCCACCATGCCCAGCTAATTTTTTTTTTTTTTGTATTTTTAGTAGAGACGGGGTTCCACTGTGTTGGCCAGGCTGGTCTCAAACTCCTGACCTTGTGATCCGTCGGCCTCGCCTCTCAAAGTGCTGGGATTACAGGCATGAGCCACCGCACCTGGCTTATTTTTCCTCTTGGGGTGGCCCCCAGCCCTGACTGCATGCAGCTGCTGGAGTCAGGAAGGGTAGGAGCCTGCACGTCCTCACTCCGCCCCGTGTGTCAGCTGCACCCATCCCCGTGAGGAGCCGCTGGGCATTTCCATGGTGCCCTGTCACTGCCCTGTCATGCTGTGTTCCAGGCGGCTCCCTGCCATCAGGAGAGGGCCACCTGAGTTGCCCTTGCAGGAATGTGAAACCTCGCTTGTCTGCCAAGCATTGGGTCCTCATGTTTAGTCATGGCCCTCCTTCCCTGTCCCTGGCTGTGTCACTGGAGAAGAACAGCAGGCAGGCTTCCTACTGGCCTGGGAAAGGCCTCCCAGGGGGATGTGGATGTTGGTCATTTCTGTCTTTCCAGCCTACCTTTCAAATTATTTTTCCTGTCCCCAACTAAAAGTTGGCTTTAAAAATTTTTATACTCTGGGCCGAGCGTGGTGGCTCACGCCTGTTATCCCAGCACATTGGGAGGCTGAGGCAGGCTGATCACCTGAGGTCAGGAGTTCGAGACCAGCCCAGCCAATATGGCGAAACCCCATCTCTACTAAAAATACAAAAATTAGCTGGGCGTGGTTGTGGCACCTGTAATCCCAGCTACTCGTGAGGCTGAGGCAGGAGAATTGCTTGAATCCGGGAGGCAGAGTTTGTAGTGAGCTGAGATCCCACCATTGCACTCCAGCCTAGGGAACAAAAGTGAAACTCCATCTCCAAAAGAAAAAAAAAATTATACTCTGTATCTTCCCCCAACCCCTCCTCCTCCTCCTCCTCCTCCTCCTCCTCCTCCTTCTTTGTTTCACCTAGGCAAGTCTGTCTGGCTTTCTTTATCCACCTCAGTTGAATAAACTAGATCATCTCAAAGCTCCCGTCCAGCTGGACATCCCCCAGGCCCTGGAACACTGGAATTCCTTCATGCCCGCTGCTATAGTGCCCCCTGAGACCAGCTTCTAAGCAAGCCTCCCCTGGCCTCACAACACAGTGAGGCTGGCCACCCAGGCAAGGCAGTAGCTCCTGCAGACAAACTGTGACAAAAGAATGTTCCACTGTGGAGCAAGGAAGCAGCAACAGCCAGGCAGCACCCTTGGCTCCTGACTCCTGGTCTTCCCGTCCCCCCACAGTGTGCACAGAATCTGTCATCTTCAGGTCCTTGTGGCTGATGGTTTTGGGGTTCACGACACCCAGCATAATTGTGATACAAAGCAAAGAGCCGTGGACTCCCTCATGGTGTGACCCTGGTTCCCCCAGGGGTAAAATGATAACATAACAATTGGAGTGTCAGCCCGACCTTCCTTCATAGGGTTGCTGTGAAGATCAAATGAGGAAATGTATTCTAAACTGCTTTGTGGCTGGGCATGGTGGCTCACTCCTGTAATCCCAGCACTTTGGGAGGCCAAGGTGGGGGGATCATCTGAGGTCAGGAGTTAGAGACCAGCCTGGCCAACATGGTGAAACCCCATCTTTGAAATACAAAAAATTAGCCAAAAAGTTATATACAAAAAATTGTATATGAATTGTATTATATACAAAATATATAAATTAAATATTTATAAATAAATAAATAAAATATTTGTATACATAAAGTATACATAAGTATGTGTATTTATTTTACATAAAAATAAATATAAAGTATTTGTAAGCTGGCGTCATCACATTATTTAACTTCAAACTATACTACAGGGCAACAATAACCAAAACAGCGTGGTACTGGTACAAAAACAGGCCTATAGACCAATGGAACAGAATAGAGAGCCCAGAAATAAGGCCCCACACCTACAACCATCTGATTTTCAACAACACTGACAAAAACAACCAATGGAGAAAGGACTCCCTATTCAGTATATGGTGCTGGGATAACTGGCTAACCATATCCAGAAGATTGATACTGGACCCCGTCTTTACATTGTATACAGAAATCAACTCAAGATGGATTAAGGACTTAAATGTAAAACCCAAAACTATAAAAACCCTGGAAGACAATCTAAGCAATACGATCCTCGACATAGTGTTGGGCAAAGATTTCATGATGAAGATGCTGAAAGCAATTACAACAAAAGCAAAAATTGACAAATGGGATCTAATTAAACTTAAATGCTCTGTACAGCAAAAGAAACTATCAACAGAGTAAACAGACAACCTACAGAATGGGAGGAAATATTTGCAAACTATGCATTTGACAAAGATCTAATATCCAGTCTGTATAAGGAACTTAAACAAATTTATAAGAGAAAAACAACCTCATTAAAAAGTGGGCAAAAGACATGAAGAGACTTTTTTCAAAAGAAGACATACATGTGGCCAACAAGCATATGAATAAAAGTTCAATATCACTGATCATTAGAAAAGTGTAAATCAAAACCACAATGAGATACCATCTTATACTAGTTAGAATGGCTATTATTAAAAAGTAAAAAAACAGCAGATGCTGGCGAGGCTGTGGAGAAAAGGGGACACATATACACTGTTAGTGGGAGTGTAAATTAGTTCAACCATTGTGGAAAGCAGTATGGTGATTCCTCAAAGAGCTCAAAACAGAACTACCATTTGACCCAGCAATCCCATTACTGGGTATATACCCAGATGAATATAAATCATTCTATCATAAAGACAAATGCATGCAAATATTCATTGCAGCACTATTCACAATAGCGAAGACATGGAATCAACCTAAATGCCCATCAATGATACATTGGATAAAGAAAATGTGGTACATATATACCATGGAATACTATGCAGCCATAAAAAAGAATGAGATCATATCTTTTGCAGGAATATGGATGGAGCTGGAGCCCATTATCTTTAGCAAACTAACACAGGAACAGAAAACCAAATATCTCATGTTCTCACTTAGAAGTTGGAACTAAATGGTGAGAACTTATGAACACAAAGAAGGAAACAACAGACACTGGGGTCTACTTGAGGGTGGAGAGGGTGGGAGGAGGGAGAGGAGCAGAAAAAAGAACTATTGGGTACTGGGCTTAGTATTCAGTGGTGAAACAATCAGTACAACAAACCCCCTTGACATGAGTTTATTTATGTGACAAATCTGCACATGTACCTCTGAACCTGAAATAAAAGTTAAAAAATTTTTTTTTAATTGAAGTGCTTTGTAAATTGTGAAGCACACTCACAGAGGCCCTCTACCAGTTGAACTCCTTCTCCAGGGTGACTGTCTCTGTTTCTAGGGGTGGAAAAGGAAGGGGAGAGAGGAATCCACTGGTGTCTGCCAGCTGCGGCTTCCCTGTGCAGTCACCTGTGGGGCACCTCCTCACCCTCCCTCAGACCTGGGCACCCAGCCCATCATGGGCTCTGATTCTACAGGCAAAGAAACTGTCACCTGCTCAGGGACACAATGGAAATTCATGGCAGGGCCAGAATCAGCACCCAAGTCTCTCTAGGTCTTAGAAAGGTCTGACCCCATCTGTAAAATTAGAGAATAAAAGGAGGTTCTGGAGGTTCTCCACCCCCACCCAGTGAGTACTGGCCTGCCCCATGCGGATGGCAGGTGTGTCCTCACTTCTCTGTTCAGGTGTCCCTCCCCTGTGGGCACAGCCCTGCTTCCTTCCAGACAGGAAGGTGCTCATCCACTCTGCTCAGCCTCCCTGTCTCTCCCTGTCCCCTCCCCTGGGCTGAGGAACAAGCTGCCGCATCAGAGCTGCCTCCCTCTCCCCAGCACCCTCACCCACTTGCCCTCTGACTAATGGCTCACAGGAATTGAATGAGGGGCTGAACCTACAAATCACCTCCCTAGGCCCAGAGCCCAGGTCGCATTCAGCCCCAGGGTCCAGGCAGAGGAGCTGGCTGGGGTTTTCCTGGCCCTGTGAATGGGCTTCGTGCTCCTGTGGTGCTTCTGCCTCCTCTCTCCTGTCCAGTGGCTACCTTAAACAAGCCTTCTCTAAGTGCTCCTGACCATGCAAGGTCCTCTGGGGGAGGCCCAGGCCCTCCAAGATGGGTGTGAGTTCCCTACCCTCTCCTCAAGGTTGGGGCGTGGGCAGAGCTGCCAAGAGTTCCAGCCACTCAGACTGGCACAACTCAAAGGACTTTACTCAGAGTGACTGCCTTATTGATCCCAAATTCTCTCAACTGTGCCCAGCTGCTTTGCACTGGCCTCAGGGCACCACAAAACAGGCTGATGTCTGGCTGGTCATTGGGCACTTTCTCCTTTGGCCACCACAGTTACCCTAGCTGCACTTACCTTCCTGTTCCCCCTCACACTTACACTCTCCTGCCTGTGCGTCTTCCTCCTTCCCAGCTAACCCATCTCAGCATGTGGGTTCAGGCATTCATCCATTTGTCCATGTAGGGATCATTTTTTAATTCATTCACTCTATCAGGCAATAAATAGGAACTGGAAAACCAACTATGTTCCAGATATTGCAGCAGGCAAGCACTTATGAAGCACCCAGGCTCTGGAGTCTGACGGTTGCATTCAAAATCTGGCTCTACCAGTTCTTTGTGAATGATCTATTTAATGTCTTTAAGCCTCAATTTCCTCATCTGTAATGTAGGAACAATAACAGTAACTAACTATAGGGATGTCGTAAGACCAAGTGGGGTCATGCCTATACCTCAAAATAGTATCTGGTATTAAAAGCTACTGCTGGTTATATTAGTCGTTCTGCTGCTATTAGCCACTGTCATTATTAAGCTCTGGGATCGCTGTTAATAAGACACAGTCCATGCCCTCCAGGGTGATTGGGGGAAAGACAGATAAGTATTTATAATGTTGAGGTATGAGTTGGCTAATAGGAAATGCAGAAGAAGCAGCCCCTGATTAGAATCCTGGTGCAGCAGAGCAAGGGTGTCAGGAAGACTTCCTGGAGAGGGGATGCTTGAGCCTGGGTACTGGAGAAAACAGACAAGTGAGAGGAGGACAATTCAGAAAGAGAGAAGCTGATACATGCAAGAGAGAGGGAGGTGAGAGAGAGAGGGGGTCAGCCTGCTTGGCCTCCAGGTGGGCAGGAGAAAACCCTCCAGGCTTTGAGGGTGATGCTGAGAAGTCTGGACTTTAACCTCTGTGGGATCTTAAGCAGGGGAGCAACCTGATGGAATTGGCACTTCAGAAAAATCACTGGTGACTCATTTGGAGAAAGGGTGAATGGGAAACTGGTTAGGAGTTGTCCAGGTAAGCGGGGGCTTCCATGAAGGCAGAGCAAGGGGAACAGTTTCAGGACAGCATCAGGAATTGGGATGGACTGATGGGCTAAAGGGAGGTCAGGAAGCTGGGAAGTACAAGGTGGCATGCAGGTGTCCCCTGGAGTGATGGATGGACAGTGTCCTCACTCACCAAGACTAGACTTGCAAGAGGAAGGGCAGGTATTTTGAGGGGAAGGAGCAAGGGGAGGAGTTCCATCTGGGCTCCTCGGCTGTGAAGTGTCCAAGGTTCCCCCAGCAGAGCTGTCCAGCAGAAGGTGCCTTAGCAGTACACAGTTCTGGGGGTCCCCAGTGTCACGCGGGAGCCAGTGGAGTGAGGAGAAGAGATGGGGACAGATCCCTGGGAGGCACCAGTTGGAGGAGGGAAATCCTGTAACGGGGACTGACAGGAAGAGGACAGTGTGGATGGGGAGATAGGTGACAACCAAGAGAGAGAAGTCTCCTCAGCCCAGGAGGAGTGGTCAGTACTGGCAGGGCTGCAGGAGGCCTTGCAATGTAAGAGCAGGAAAGGCGCCCAGTGCCCAGCCCTCAGAGCCGGGAGGTGAGCGTGGCGTCAAGGCAGCCGTGAGACAGAAGGCAGCCCACAGCGGGTGAGGGGTGGTGGAGGCAAAGCAGTGGGCCAGGAGCTTGGCCGAGAAGTGGAGTTGAGAGAAAGGGCAGGGGCTGCCGGGGAACTGGGGATGAGAGTTGAAGGTGGATGTGCTGTGTTAAAATAGTGAATTGCATTTGTGCACATATACCCTATAAGCTATAAGAGGTGAGTGGGGTGTGGACCATGGGCTGCCAGGGTCGGTGAAGGATACCAGGATGGCTGGGTGAAAACTCGCTCTAAAAACCATTGACTGGGTAGCTTTTGCAGAGATGATACCCCGAAACCAAAAGGCCACTGCAAATTCCCTGAAATCCTGGAATGAGACCTTCACCTCCAGGCTGGCTACTTTACCTGAGAATCCACCAGCTATTGACTGGGCTTACTACGAGGCCAGTGAGGCCAAAGCAGGCTTGGTGGATGACTTTGAGAAGAAGGCTAATGCCCTAAAGTTTCCTGTACCAGAGGATAAACATACTGCCCAGGTGGATGCTGACGAAAAAGAAGATGGGAAAACGTGTGCTGAGTGGGTGTTGCTCTCAAAGGCAGGATTGGAGAGTATGAGAAACAGCTGGAGAAGATGAGGAACTTAATTCCATTTGATCAGTCCACTGAGGACTTGAATGAAGCTTTCCCAGACTCCAAATTAGACAAGAAAAAGTATCCCTATTGGTCTCACCAACCAATCAAGAATTTATAAAATTAAGTCCAGGAAGAAGCTCTGGCCCTTATATTACACCTTCTGGACATTAAAAATAAAAATAATTATATAGTTTTTTTTAAAAAAAAGCTGAGAGGAGACAGAGAGAATTGAAAATACAGAAGGGAGGACAATGCTGGTGAATGACGTTCCCAAGAGAGAAGGACCCACAAAGCAGGGGATGTGGGGAGAAGTGCCCAGGGCACAGAAAGCCAGGGTGGGCACGGGGGTCCCACCCGCTCCACAGGCAGAGCCCTTCCCTCTCCTGTCCTCTCTCTCCTTCCACCTGTGCTTTTCTCCCTACGAAAGGGCTTGTGCCTTTCTTCCAGGGATCAAGGCCCTTGCTCACCCGCATTCCCTCCCTCTCACCTATTTCCAAACCTCCTCCACAAATTTTCCCAATTTTTCTTTCTCTATTTCATTTGTGATTATTTGCTTTTATTTGTGATTTGTCCTGGACCTGCCAGGTCTCACGCAAGACAATGCCACTGCCAAAGCTAAATACAGTGAAATCATATCAAAGGAGATTCAGACAGAGTGGGTTCTGTTTGCATTTAATGTTCAGAAAGTGACTTTTCAGGATAAGAGAAAGGCCTTGGTTACCTAGCAGGGTTCTCAGCTCAGTGAGGTGCTTTACGGTGTGAGCAGAGTCTTGGGACCCTGATGCTCCTTCCAGCAGCCCCCTGCATCCCTCAGGTGGGGCCATCAGCTCGCTTCTCCCTCCTGACTTCTCCACCACAGCACAGTACCTGCCTGGGAATGCCCTATTGCTCAAGAGCTATCAAAGGCCCACATGGCACAAGGCTGTGACAGTTCACCAGCTTCCACACCTCTCAATCCAGCAACACCGCCAAGAAAAACCCGAGGACAAGTGAGCAAACCAGTTGTGATCTGCTTGGTAATCAGGTGGCAGTGCAGCAGTCCAGCCCCGCCTTCGGTTCTCCTGGAGTCTTCCAATGGAAGGGGAAGCAGACACTCTGGCACCAGTTTGCTGAAGCTCCAGACCGCCCAGCTGTTCTGTGGGGAGCATCCCAGGAACCAGAAGGCAGCCACCATGGCCCAAGGTAAGGAAAGCCCCTGTGGCCACTGGAGTTCAGGGATAAAGAGGACACAGAGAGACTGTAGGAAGTCAAGGGGTGGAGGGTGTATTCAGAGAAATAAAGAAGTAAATACAGAACTGAGTCAGGAAAAGCAAGAACCCCAGAAACCTCAGTATTCATTGGTGGCTTGAGAACCACCAGCGTAGAGGCTGACAGGTAAACACAGCCACACAGCTGCACGCTAACATGCCTGCCTCCGTAGCCAGGTGGGACAGGGCAGGACCAGGGATGAGGGGGTCACGGTTTCTGTCCTTCTTAGCTACTAGCTGACCCTTTGACATTGGACAAGTCACTTCACCTCTAGTTTCCAACCCTCTTGCCTGAAAAAGGAGGGATTGGATCAGACAATCTTGAAATTGTCTTCCAGCTCTTAAGTTCTCTGAATCTTCATATCTTCTCTTCTTCCTCCATTTCAGAGGGTCTATTTCTTGCCTTAGCTAATCTTCCCATCGCCAGCCTTCTCGCTATATCATCCCCCTCTCTCTGGAAAGAGCTGCTATGAAGATTAAATCGTTAGTTGAAATCATTCAGAGGAATAAGCTTTCAACTTCCTCTACAACTGTAACAGCCTTACCTTTATTTATTACTTTTTTTTTTGAGACGGAGTCTCATTCTGTTGTCCAGGCTAGAGTGCAGTAGTGTGATCTCAGCTCACTACAACCTCTGCCTCCCAGGTTCAAGCGATTCTCCTGCCTCAGCCTCTCGAGTAGCTGGGATTACAGGCACGCGTCACCACGCCCAGCTAATTTTTGCATTTTTAGTGGAGACGGGGTTTCATCGTGTTTGTCAGGCTGATCTCAAACTCCTGACCTTGTGATCCTCCCGCCTCAGCCTCCCAAAGTGCTGGGATTACAGGCGTGAGCCACTGCACACGGCCCCATATTTATTACTTTTTGTGTTTAAATTTTTGTTTTAAAATTTTCATAACTTTTATTTGCACAAGAAATATGGGAATACATAGTTGGAGTAAAGTAAATCAATAATTATAGATATAGTCTATCTATAGACTATAGACTATAGTCCTCTGCCTGCCATCCCCAATGGCAGCCTCATCTCCAGAGTGAACACTGTTACCTGTCTTTTGTCTGCACATATACATTCAGACATATATTTACTCAATGTAATACATAGGATTAGCATGTGTGGTCTTTTTTGGTATATCCATGGTATCATCATGTTGTGTGTATATTTCTGCAACTTGATTTATTTCACTACACAGTATGTCTGGGAGCTCTGTCCACACCGGTCAGTACCTATAGATCTACCTCAACTTTTCCCATAGTATCAGTGCAAGTAATTTCTAATCCAGTCCCCTATTGATGGGCATTTAGGTTGCTTTCAATTTTCCAGTTACAGGAGCAATATTGCAAGGAACATCCTTATCATGCCTCTGTGTGCTCATGTGGGAGAGTCTTTCTAGGATAACTACGAAGATCACTTACTTTAAAAAGGTTTTCTACAATCTCTGTTTATTTCCTGATCATTTCACCCAATTCTCTTCTCACCTCAAGGAAAACAAATATGCCCAGTAGTCAATGAACCTCCTATTTGAATAGATGGCACCTGGGCTGAAGACTCATCCCTGTCTTAGGCAGGGATTAACATGGCCCAGGATGTCTCTAGAGAATGGAATTCTGCCCCAGCACTTGCTGCCAGGCAGATGCTGCCATGCCTGCTGAGTAGCCCGAGTCATGTGCCCAACCTGAACTGCAGCCAGTTAGTGCTGTCTAATCAATTGGTCTCCAAAAGGGGTGAGCTTCTTTTTCCACTATTAGGTAAAAGCCAAGTGCTTTCTTAGCTGGCAGTGGGTGTGGACATTTGTTGATCATGAGTGAAAGTCAACAGTGGGCAACAGCTGTTGGGTGATGGGAAGAGCACTGGACTGGGCTCAGGAATCTGGTTTAACCGTAGGTAAGATATTTAACCCACCTGAACCTTAGTTTTCTCATCTCCAAGTGTGGATGACATGACATTTTGTCCCTCCAAGGATGTGATGAAGATTAAATGAGATAACTGTCCTAGCGTACCTGGCACAGTGCCTGGCACATAGTAGATAGGCCCTCAATAAGATGTTGATTAAATCTGAAATCTGAAATAAGTACAGGGTGATTTTGCAAAAGATACAGAATTCTATTCAACCTAGCAAATCTGAGTGCCTACAATATGCTGATCATTATCCTTAATTTCTTTATAATGAAAAACTATTTTATGAAAAAGATGTGTGTTAAAGTAATCAAAAGCACTCAAAGAGATTTAAGACAAAGTTTAATACTTATTAGAGTATTTTGGTACAATTTGGTTCATATTTGTTTATAATAACTTTATTGAGATATAATTCATATACCATCAAGTTCACTTTTATAAAGTCCACAATTCAGTGGTTTTTCATATACTCACAAAGTTTTGCAAGCATCGCCACTATCTAGTTCCAGAACATTCCATTACCTCAAAAAGAAATCCCATACACATTGGCAGTCACATCCCATTCCACCTTTCTTTAGCCCCTAGCAAACCCTAATCTACTTTCTGTCTCTATGAATTTGCCTATTCTGGACATCTCATATAAATATAATCATATAATATGTGTCTTTTTATGTCTGACTGACTTCTTTCACTTAGCACAGTATTTTCAAGGTTCATGCATATTTGGTATGTTAAGCATTCCTTTTTTAAAGCCGGATGACATTCCTTTGTATGACATATCATTTTGTTTATCGGTTCTTCAGTTGATGGAAAATTGAGTTGTTTCTACTTTTTGGCTATTATGAATAATACTGCTATCATTATTCAGGTATTATGTGAACGTGTTTTCATTTGTCTTGGGTATATACCTGGGGATGGAATTGTTAGGTCATATGGTAACTCTTTGTTGAATGTCTTGAGGAACTTCCAGACTGTTTTCCAAAGTGCTGCACCATTTTACAACCCCATCAGCAATGTATGAGGATTCCACTTTCTCTGCATCTCCACTAACACTTGTTATTATAGCCATCCTAGTGGAGGCAAGATGGTATCTGATTTGTATTTCCCTAGGACTAATGATGTTGAGCATCTTTTCATGTACTTATTAGCCTTTTGCATATCTCCTTTGGAGAAATGTGTATTTAGGTCCGTTGCCCATTTTAAATTTGAGTTGTCTTTTTTATTGTAGAGTTATATGAATTTTTTTAAAAAGTATTCTGGATATAAGTCCCTTACCAGATATATGATTTACAAATATTTCCTAACATTCTGTGGGTGTTCTTTTCACTTTCTTGACGATGTTCTTGAAGACAAAAAATTATTATTTTGATGAGGTCCACTTCATTTGGTTTTTCTCTCACTGCTTGTACTTCTGCTGTCATATCTGAGAAACTGTTGCCTAGTCTAAGATCATGAAGACTTACGTCTATGTTTTCTTCTAGGAGTTTCATAGCTTTAGCTTTTATGTTTAGGTCTTTGATCCATTTTGAGTTAATTTTTAATAAGTGGTGTGAGTTATGCATCCAACTTCATTCTTTTGCATGTGGATATCCACTTGTCCCAGCACCACTTTTTGAAAAGAGCATTATTTCCCCCATTGAATTGTCTTGGCACCCTTGTCAAAGATCAATTGCCTGTAAATGTGAGTTTCTCGCTAGACTCTCAGTTCTATTCCACTGATCTATATGTCTATCCTTATGCCACTACCACATTGCCTTGATCAAGAAGTGCCACTCCTCTAATTTTGTTTTCACTTTTCAGTATTGTCTGGCTGATATGGATCCCTTGTATTTCCATATGAATTTTAGGATCCACTTGTCAATTTCTACAAAATGGCTGTTGGGATTTTGTTAGGGGTTGTGTTGAATCTGTAGAAAAACTTGTTATTTTAATGATATTGCCTTCCAATCCATGAAGATGGAATGTCTTTTTATTTATTTAGGTCTTCTTCAATTTCTTTCAATGATGTTTTGTGGTATAGGTTTTGCACTTCTTTTGTTAAATTTACTAAGTCATTCTTTTTGATGCTGTTATAAATGGAATTGTTTTCTTAATTTTATTTTCAGTTTACTCTTTACAAATGTATAAAAATACAATTGGTTTTTAGATATTGATATTGTGTCCTACAACCTTGCTGAATTCATTTATTAATTCTATTTTTTTGGCGGGTTCCTTAGGATTTTCTATATACAAGATTATGTCACATGTAAATAGAAACAATTTTACTTCTTTCCAATCTGTTTGTCTTTGATTTCTTTTCTTTTTCTTTCTTTCTTTCTTTTTGCCTAATAGCCCTAGCTAGAACCTCTAGTAGAATGTCAAATAGATGTGACAACAGCAGACATTCTTGTCTTGTTCCTTATCGTGGCAAGAAAGCATCCAGTCTTTTACTATTAAGTATGGTGTTGGCTGTGGGCTTTGGAGTGCAGTGGTGCGATTTGGCTCACTGCAACCTCCACCTCCCGGGTTCAAGCAATTCTCTGCCTCAGCCTCCCGAGTAGCTGGGAGTACAGGGGCCCACCACCACGCCCAGCTAATTGTTGTATTTTTAGTAGAGATGGGGTTTCACCATCTTAGCCAGGCTGGTCTTGAACTCCTGACCTTGTGATCCACCCGCCTTGGCCTCCCAAAGTGCTGGAATTACAGGCGTGAGCCGCCGCGCCTAGCTGGAAGTCCCCTTCTATTTTTAGTTTGTTGAGTATTTTTTTCATGAAAGAATATTGGATTCTGTTGAATGCATTGGTTCACTTTTAAAAAGTCTAAATACAACCAAGACAAAGCAGCTAAGTCTCTGTACTTATTGGCTTATATCTAGAGGCAAAAGACAGACACATAAAAAAGTAGCTAAGAAAAACATCTGGGGCCAGGCGCGGTGGCTCATGCCTATAATCCCAGCACTTTGGGAGGGCGAGGCAGGCGGATCACAAGGTCAGGAGATCGAGACCATCCTGGCTAACCCGGTGAAACCCCGTCTCTACTAAAAAATACAAAAAAACTAGCCGGGCGAGGTGGCGGGCGCCTGTAGTCCCAGCTACTCGGGAGGCTGAGGCAGGAGAATGGCGTGAACCTGGGAGGCAGAGCTTGCAGTCAGCTGACATCATGCCACAGCACTCCAGCTTGGGCAGCAGAGCGAGACTCCGTCTCAAAAAAAAAAAGAAAAGAAAAACATCTGAACACCTCATCCTAATCCTTACATGTTTATATAAATGAACACATGAGCCTGGCATGTAAATTAACTTGTCAATTAAGCAAATGAGCGATTCAGTTAAGTGTATAGCTCAGTAGGTGATAGAAAGAAGGGTTGGCCAATTGAGGCAGGCTTCATAGAGCAGGTGGGTATCGGAGGAGAGTTGGAATTTGGTTAGAGAGTGAGGGGCCATTCTGAGTTGGGGCTATAACAGCAAATACAAAGACAGGGATTTGCTTGGGGATAGATTGGCTAGAGGAGAGGGCCAATGCTGGGAAGGATGAGAAGTGAGAATGCAAGAATAAGCTAAGGCCAAGTATGAAAAGTCGTGTCAAGTTAAGGAATGAACCTTTTATATGATAGACTGTAGGAGATCTTAGAACTTGTAAAGCAAAAAAATGGCATGATTACATTGTCTTGAGGAAAGGTAATCTGATAATGCATTAAGAGATGGGAGATGGAGAAAGAGACAGGAGGCAGGAGACCTCATGGAGGCTATTACGGTCACTAGGTATGAGAAGACATTGGAATTATGTGAATGTGGAAAGGGATGGATAGACACTAGAGATATTTTAATTGCAGGCATAAAGAGAGTTAGTGACATGTGAATGGGCATAAGCTGAGAAGGAAATGGGTGAGCCAATGGTGATTTAAAGGCTGTGAGCCCACCAGGTGACTGGGACCATGGCAGAACCATGGTCAAACATGGAAAAATAAAAAACAGACCCTTCTGGCAGAGACTAGTGAGATCAGTCTGTGTTTTAGCAGAGTCTCCAGAAGGTTGGGAATGGAACTTTCTTTGACTGTCGTCAGCATCCAAGCTCCCAGGGCACTGAGCACACGGCCTGTGGTGGTCAGAGAGCCAGCAGATGGCCGGTGGCTCAAGCCTGTAATCCCAGCACTTTGGGAGGCTGAGATGGGTGGTTCACGAGGTCAGGAGATCAAGACCATCCTGGCTAACATGGTGAAACCCCGTCTCTACTACAAAAATACAAAAAAACTAGCCGGGTGAGGTGGCAGGCACCTGTAGTCCCAGCTACTCGGGAGGCTGAGGCAGGAGAATGGCGGGAACCCGGGAGGTGGAACTTGCAGTGAGCCGAGATCCGGCCACTGCACTCCAGCCTGGGCGACAGAGCAAGACTCCGTCTCCAAAAAAAAAAAAAAAAAAAAAAAAGGAGAGCCAGCAGATGGCTAAAAGAAGAGCAGCTAGCGGCCAGGAACGGTGGCTCACACCTGCAATCCCAGCACTTTTGGAGGCCAAGGCAGGTGGATCACGAGGTCAGGAGTTGGAGACCATCCTGGCTAACATGGTGAAACCCCCTCTCTACTAAAAATACAAAAAAATTAGCGGGGTATGGTGGCGGGCACCTGTAGTCCCAGCTACTTAGGAGGCTGAGGCAGGAGGAGAATGGCGTGAACCTGGGAGGCAGAGCTTGCAGTGAGCTGAGTTCGCACCACTGCACTCGAGCCTGGGCGACGGTGTGAGACTCTGTCTCAAAAAAGAAAAAAAAAAAAAAGAAGAGCAGCTAGTCCAAGAAAAGTTAACCCCAGGGCAGCTAAACCAAGGAGTAGCTCCCCAGACCTGGAGGCTAGTACAGGGGCAAGTGAGACTGTTAACTTGAGTCCAAGAAAGTGGATGCTCGGGTGAATCTGAAGCCATGTGAGGCTGAAGGGAGCAATCAAACTTGGCCAGGTCTACAGAAGGACTTGGACAGAGGCAGAAAACCATGCGCCTCCGGAGTGTGTAAGGGAGAAGAAGATAGAGGGTCAGAGAGAGAGGAGAGGAAGGAAGAGGAACCTGCATGCCTGGAACCTCATTAAATCCTTATCCTCACCCTGGCAGGCTGATCTTAGGGACTCTATTTTACTGATGTGGAAACTGAGACTCAGGCTAAGTTACTTTCTCAAGTTTGCAGAACTAGTAAGTGGTAGGTAGGATTGGCTCCACAACCCCACTCTTTTGTCTAACCCTGGCTGCCCCATTGCAGGGCTAGAAGTGGCCCTCACAGACCTCCAGAGCTCCAGAAATAATGTGCGGCACCACACGGAAGAGATCACTGTTGACCACCTCCTTGTTCGCCGGGGCCAGGCCTTCAACCTCACCCTGTACTTCAGGAACCGGGGCTTCCAGCCGGGCCTGGACAACATCATCTTCGTGGTTGAGACTGGTAAGAACCCCAGCTGGCTCACAGGGACTAACTGTGTGTGTCTGGGAGGGGATTTTCGGGGGTTTGGAGGTCGCCATAGAGGGCCTCAGCTCTACTTCCCTCCTAGGACCACTGCCAGACCTGGCCTTGGGGACTCGGGCTGTGTTCAGCCTGGCACGCCATCACAGCCCCAGTCCCTGGATCGCCTGGCTGGAGACCAATGGGGCCACCTCCACAGAAGTGAGCTTGTGCGCTCCTCCCACGGCGGCCGTGGGTCGGTACCTCTTGAAAATCCACATCGACTCCTTCCAGGGGTCTGTGACGGCCTACCAGCTTGGGGAGTTCATCCTGCTCTTCAATCCCTGGTGCCCGGGTAAGGCAGGGTGCCCATGCAGGGCCCTCCTTCCTCTTCTGTCAGTGCTGCCAGAGAGACAGGCTCAAGGATTTCTAGACCCGGCTCCCGGGCCACCCAGAGCCTCCCAAATTCCCTGCACTCAGCATCCGCCCCAACCACCACGAATTAGGGCAGAAAACCTTGCTATTCATTTACTTATTTAGAATTTTCAAGTTATAAACCAAATCATCTTTGCTTAAACAGAAAAACTGTTACAATTAAGTTTGTTCATGAATAACATCTACCTTCATCATATATTTTTAAGTTAACTAGAGTTTTTTTCGTTATAAAAGTAATGAATGTACTTTGTGCATTAAGTATTTATGGAATGAAGGAAAGGGTTTAAAGAAAAGAAAGAAAAGTATAAAGTAAAAAGTAAAGTCTCCCAGTCTCTAAGTTCCATTCAACAGCAGTTCTATTCTTCCAGATTCCATTCACCTTCAACCTTTTCTTTTGTAGTTTTTCAAAAGTGTTCTATGCTTAATCGAATACGTATGCCTCTCTGTGTGTGTGATTCTACAATACACAGCATAAGTGAGATTATGTAATACATACCATTCTCCAGCTTCTTTTTTTTTTTTTTTTTTTAATTTAACAATTCAACTTTGGGCACATTTTCCTATCGGAGCATTCTTTTTAACAGCTACAATTATTCCACTGTTTGGATGCACTAGATATTTTTAACTAGTCCTCTATGGGCATTTTGGCTGTTTCCAGTTTTTTTTTTTTTCTTCTTCTTCTTCTTCTATAAAAAAAGGTCACAGTGAATCTCTCAAACTACCTGTCTCTCAAGCCCTGACCTCTAAATCTAGTTGGGGACAGGGCTAGATACATAGGCAGACACAAGGACACGATGTGGGCAGAAGGGATCAGGAGTAGAGAATGGATCTGCTGTGCCTTTGAGCAGAGGCCAGACTCCCAAGTCTGGCTTCTGACTTAGGGGACGATCCCCTTCCCATCTTCCCTCTCTTTCTACCTTCTCCTCCAGCCTTATCCCAAGGAGGCCTCCTGGGTCACATCAGGACCCAGAGCCCTGGCTGGGTTCTAACGCCTCTAACCACTTCCCACTTCCCTGTCCCTGAATAGCTCAGAATGCTCACCCATCAGCCAGGTGGAGAGACCCTGCCGTGGGATCCAGGAGGGCCATTCGACTGTTTTCCCTGTCTCTGTCTCCTCTCTCTCTCTCTCTCTCTCAGGGCCTTCTGAGCAGTGGGGAGAAAAGCATTAATGGTGGGGCCTTCTCTCTTGAGCTTGTGCCACACCCAGGCCCTGGGGAGACCCAACACTGGGCCTAGGGTTGGTGGGGGCTGAAGTGCCCTCTGGTGCTGCAGGATGGGAGGGTATTGGCTGGGAAGCCTCACCCTGTAGCTCAAGCCACTGCTGGCCCTGGCTGAAAGGAGAGGGCTGTGTGGTCTCAACCATAAACCTGCAGCTTCTCGCCACACTGGCCCAAACCCTCAATAAAATACATCTCAGCAACGAGGCCTCCTGCACCAGCCTCCTATCAGGCTGTGTCTGAGGCTGCCTCTGAGGAGGGCCCCTTTCCCTCAGGGTCAGGCAGAACTTCCAGACAGTTCCAGAACCCTGTGAAGAGGACGTCTGCACCCATGGCCTTTTGTTTGTTTGTTCTTAACTTTAAAAAGATAATTTTTAACTTTTATTTTAGGTTCAGGGGTACATGTACAGGTTTGTTATGTAGGTAAACTGCACATCACAGAGGTTTGGTTTGATATACGGATTATTTTGTTACCCAGGTAATAAGCATATTTCCTAACAGGTAGTTTTTCAACCCTTACCTTCCTCCCACCCTTCACCCTCAGATAGGCCCCTCAGATAGGTCCCATTACTTTCAATGGCAAAAACTGCAATTACTTTTGCACCAACCTAATGTTACGATATTTTTGAATCGGCTTCAAAACCCTCTGTTCATATGGGCAGCATGTGTATGTATGTGTATATATATATATACATTCATGCTGTAAACATGGTTCATAGTCTGTAGAGACTTCATGTATCACATACAGATTTCCATGTCCATGTACACGATTTTGCTGCCTTACGTCTCTACGGTATGGAATTCCGCAGTGGAGTTGTACCGAAGCTAACTAACTACTCCCCAAGAATAGGGCGGTAGGTGGTTTCCAGCTTTGCAGTATCACAAACGGCACTCAGGTGAACAGCTTAGTGTCTAAATCTTTGTGCACATATGAAATGCTTTGCCTGGATTAAATACCTACAAAAGGAATAATGAGGTCAAGGCCAACCCTTAAGGTCTGGTTTGCTCTTTTCCAACCAAGATTAGTATAGCGGAAAGAGCACAGAATATGGAACCAGCGGGCTGTGTTCAATTTCCAGCTCTGGGCTGGGCCCGGTGGCTCAAGCCTGTAATCCCAGCACTTAGGGAGGCCGAGACGGGCGGATTACGAGGTCAGGAGATCGAGACCATCCTGGCTAACACGGTGAAACCCCGTCTCTACTAAAAATACAAAAAACTAGCCGGGCGAGGTGGCGGGCGCCTGTAGTCCCAGCTACTCGGGAGGCTGAGGCAGGAGAATGGCGTAAACCCGGGAGGCGGAGCTTGCAGTGAGCTGAGATCCGGCCACTGCACTCCAGCCTGGGCGACAGAGCGAGACTCCGTCTCAAAAAA
>NW_022292088.1:346377-360585 GCF_002776525.5 Piliocolobus tephrosceles
AAAAAAAAAAAAAAAAAAAAAAAAAAAAAATTTCCAGCTCTGTACTGATGTATGATTTGGGCAATTTACTTAATCACTCCGAGCCTGTTTCCTCAACCTTCAAATGGGGATAGGATGTAAATGTGCTTTGTAAACCAAGAAATTCCACCAAAGGTGAATTTTTATTATTCCACCTCGTGTTCATATTGAACCTGTTGGTGGTGTTGGGAGCGTGGACTCCCTAAGACCCACCGCCTTGTGCCCCTCTTGGTGTTGCCAGGGGCCCTTGCTCCAGAGCTGTTTCCTCTGGGACTATGGGGATGAGAATGGGGCAGGAAGGGAAAGGTGACTTTTCTGCTTCGTGCCCTCCCACTCTGGTTCCTAGAGGATGCTGTCTACTTGGACAGTGAGCCCCAGAGGCAGGAGTATGTCATGAATGATTACGGCTTCATCTACCAAGGCAGCAAGAACTGGATCCGCCCATGCCCCTGGAACTACGGACAGGTGAGTCTCAGCCCTGCTTATGGCCCATCCCGGCCCTGAGCTTGTGGGGAGAGGGAGCAAGGCGCACGTGAGGTTCACCTAGAACTGCTGACCAATGCTAACTCAATGGCATGAGGAAGATGTGTGTTGTGAGCCCAGGTTGCCCGAGGAGCAGCCACAGGGAGTGGGAGGGTCTGTCCTTTGCTGATCATGTCTGATTTGGACAACAGGAGCTAAGAGAAAGGGCAGTTAAAGGCCCCTTACCCAGGAATTCCACTGAGCACGAGGGTGAGGACGGAGGGCATGACAAACACCATGTCAGTGATGATGGCATTTGGGTTCATTAAACTGTTTTTCCTTTGGGGTCCCATTTTCCACTCTCTCACTTCATCCTCACAACCCCTGGTGACTGACCCTAGCATCAATTCTGTCACACCAAGGACAACTTGCCCCTGAACGTTTCAGCCAGAAGCAGTACTGATGAGCCGCAATGCATCTCCCTCCCTGTGGCTATTGTCTCTCTATTTATGTGTCTTTTTGATAAGATATCTTTTTAATTATGAAAGTTAATACATGATTGTTTAAAAAGCTTTGCAAAGAGACATTACAAAAATGGATACATGAAGGTCATCCCAAGCACTGTCACCAGCTTGCTGTATGTTCCTCTGCATTTTGTTTTCTACACACATTCTAAAATGCTACTTTATATGTAAAAATAACGTCATATTAATTGCAATGCTCTGCACCTCCTGCCTTTCTAAAAGCCTGCCTCTCTTTTCAAATTCAGCCTGCAGCAGGGGCTTCAGGAAGTCCAGTGCCAGGCAAGGACGAGGGCTCTCGAGGCTGAGCCCCACGCCAAGAGCACTGTGGGAGGGAGGGATCAGCTCTCGGCCACTCAGAAGGCTGTCAGCTGGGAAACCCTGGGGATCCTCGTGGAGCCTTGTCTCAGCTTCATATGAATTCCTCCCCTGGACCTGCCCAAATAGAACTCCAACACATGTGTCCTTCCAGCCCCAGCCTGGGCCCAGGGTTGGCTATAGCCAAGACAAGAGATAGTGGCCTCAACTGGCCCCAACTCACATCCCCAGTACTCACTCAACATGGGCAGATTGGGCATCATGGAGAGACCTGGACAGGAGTTGGCTGTCATCTGTGAGAAACAGAAGTGAGGGGTTGCTGCTTTCTCAGCCCTGGGTCCCTCTGTTTCTGTCTTTCTTTTTTTTGTTGTTGTCTTGTTTTTGTTTTTGAGACATCATCTTGCTCTGTCACCCAGGCTGGAGGGCAGTGGCGACATCACAGCTCCTTGCAGCCTTGACCTCCTGGACTCAAGTGATCCTCCTACCTCAGCCTCCTGAGTAGCTGGGACTAAAGGCATGCCCCACTACGCCTGGCTAATATTTTTAGTTTTTGCAGAGACGAGGTCTCACTATATTGCCCAGGCGGGTCTCAAACTCCTGGGCTCAAGTGATCCTCCCGTCTCGGCCTCCCAAAGTGTTGGGATTACAGGTGTGTGCCATCGCACCCGGCCTATTTCTGTCTTTCTTCTTCATTAAATGTATATTGGTTGCCTGCTCAGTGTCAGGCAGGGTGCTAAGTGCTAGATATATGAAAATGAATACAACATTGTCCCTGATCTTACAGTGTAATGGGGACTCAGACACATAAACAGGTCACTTATCATACAGTGGAACATGTAAAGACCGAGAGATAGGGGCACAGTGTTCTGAGAGCCAAGGGGAAGAGCTCTTGGTTGGGCAGGGGAGTATCATGGAATCTTCCCAGGAGAGGAGATGTTTGAACTGAGTTAGCCAAGTGAAGGATGGTGGGAAAAACATCCCAGACAGAGGGAAGGCATGAGCAAAGACATGAGGGTGGGAAACGGTTCGGCCCACTGCAGGAATCTGGTGTTGCTGAAGAAGTAATGGCGGGGATGGAGGGGGCGGGAGCGGCAATTATTGAGACCTGAGGCTGGAGAGATAGGTTGGGGCCAGGTCTAGGAGGAACTTATGTGCCTACTGAAGGAGGTCAGAGCTTTGATTCTCTAGGCTGTAGGGAGCCTTTGAAAATTGTAAAACAGAAAAGTGAGCTGATCAGACTATCCTCTGGGGAAGATTGATCAGAGAAGCCTCCTAATTCTGCGTGTTGCCCAGTGTTGCACAGGAGTGAATGCATTCTTTTACACGCGTTCTACAAGGAGGTACAGAGTTCCTGCAATGTGCTGCGTACCGTGCCAGGCCTAAGGTCCAGAGTTGTGAAGGGAACTGGACTGGAACAGTGCCGAGACTCAGGCAGGAAAAGACAGACTTGACTACATCACGTAGCCGAGTCTCGTGAGGAGAGGGGACATACCAGGGCTGTGGAGCTAAAGCAGGCTCAGGCTGGGGGAAGGCCTCACACGGAGTGGCATTCACACCAAGTCTGAAGGACCAGGAGGAGCCTGCCTACCTCGGGTGGGAAATTCCCTAACTCACATGTAATTCGTCAGCCTAGAGCCCCTCACTTCACAGCAGCTGCCAATGCTAAGCTGGGTCGGCAGGTGAGTGTGGAAGCAGGGGCGATGTGGTTTTGGTAAGAACACCCCCTGGGGCTCTAGGAGTGGGGATTGAGAGGAGAGCAGGAGCCTTTTCAGTCGGTCAGACTTACTGGGGAAAAGCCCAGAACAACCCAGGAGTAGCAACAGTCATCTGGAGTGAAGGGGAGGGATTTGGTGTGCAGGGCGTACACGCCAGCGGCATGGTGGCCCTAGAGCTTTGAAACCCCACACCTGAATGGGAGGAGATTCATGGCTCTTCTGTTTGACACAGTTACCTTCCAAGTGAGTTTATGTTCCACTGGGGCTGAGGGGGGAAGTCATTACTTTTTACATATTCCCACGAGACAAGCATGGGTGCCTTCCCTCTCGGCCTCTCCCCCTGAAGTTTGAAGAGAAAATCATAGACATCTGCCTGAAGCTGCTGGACAAGAGCCTGCACTTCCAGACTGACCCAGCCACAGACTGTGCCCTGCGGGGAAGCCCCGTCTATGTCAGCAGAGTGGTGTGTGCCATGGTGAGGTCCCTGGCGTGCCTGGGGAGGGAGGAAGCTGTGCAGCGGGAGCCCTGCCCACTCACAGTTGTCCCCTGCGGTGGGTGAAAGACCCTCTGGCAAAGCCATCTTGGATGAGACTGACGCCAGAATGTGGGTGACAAGTTTTCTCAACCGAGCTCTGAAACAGCTGGGTGTGGGTCCTCACCTCTATGAATTCCAAATTACCTGTTTTGAGAAAGGGTGAGTGTAGTTCCGGTTTGCGAAATGGTCTTGTTGTTTCTAAATGTCCTCTTCTCTGCAGTGTTTTTTAAAGCTCTCACAGGTAGGCTCCAGCTTTGCAGGGGATGGGAGGACACAGGTAAGGGGTAGATAGGAACATAATAATAAACTAATTCACAGTGGAGCAAAAGTCAGAAGAGTCAACACCCATCCTTAGTCCTCCCCAGCAAGTCTGAAAGTCCACAGCAAAATGCTGTTAAAGTCTCTCCTCTGTTTCTCAGGCCCATGGCTCTTCCAAGGCAGCCTACACATGACATGTTGAGGAAATGGATGCTTCTAACACTTCTCTATGTGGCTTCTCTTCAGATCAACAGCAATGATGACAATGGGGTGCTCAATGGAAACTGGAGTGAGAATTACACAGATGGCGCCAACCCTGCGGAGTGGACGGGCAGCGTGGCCATCCTGAAGCAGTGGTATGCCACAGGCTGCCAGCCTGTGCGCTATGGGCAGTGCTGGGTCTTTGCTGCCGTCATGTGCACAGGTAGGATGTAGAAAGGACCCCATGAAAAGGTCGGAAGTATAGCAGCTCATGTATGAGCCTTTTGAGCCATTCCCATCCCAGTCCCACACAGTTCACACCAAGGGACATTTGGAAGGAGGCCCTTTCCCTCTCTGAAATGTCTCGACCAGGCACGGTGGCTCACACCTGTAATCCCAGCACTTTGGGAGCCTGAGGCAGGTGGATCCCAAGGTCAGGAGTTCAAGACCAGCCTGGCCAAGATGGTGAAACCCCATCTCCACTAAAAATACAAAGATTAGCAGGGCACGGTGGCAGGCACCTGTAATCCCAGCTACTCGGGAGGCTGAGGCAGGCGAATCGCTTGAACCCAGGGGGTGGAGGTTGCAATGAGCCAAGATCATGCCACTGCACTCCAGCCTGAGTGACAAGAGTGAGACTCCCTCTCAAAAAATAAATAAACAAAATAAAAAATAAAATGTCGCATCACGGACTTCAGACTGCACATGTCTGGGCTTATGTCAGACCATGGTTCTGAAGTGACAGTCACACGTCCCAGGATGCCTGACACCCTTGCTTCTTCTGAGCTTAGGCAACCTACCAGCATATTCCTAAGAGCCTGGCTGGGAACTGTCTAGGTTCGAGACAGAAATGAGATGAGAGGCTGAGTAATTAGGAAACTACAAACTGGTTAGTGTCCTTTCTGAGCACAGAGAATGGGCTCAATGAAGATATGTACATGCAAGGGAAACGTGAGCCAGGGCTGTGGTATGGACCATGGGGCCAGAGCAAGATGGCAGCCCAAGGAATGAGCTTGAATTTGGAGTTGTTGAGGGCCTGATAGCCTTACTCCGGCCAGAGGGTTAGGGGAAGGGAGAAAATGTGAGGTCAGCTTTTCAGATAAGGAATGGATACTACATTAGTAGAGGAAAAACTGAAAAATACATATGGGGAAAAGACAGCAAATGGAAGTTGGTTTGTGGGTGACAAGAGGAGGAGATAAGGAGGAAATCGTGAGGGGGGGTGATACTTGGAAATGAGTCACACACTGGAGGTGAAAGGAGGAGGCCTTCTGCCTCACCCAGGGCCAAGTGCTTGCTCCGGGTCCTCACCCTTGCCCTGCCCCACACCCAGGCCAGCTCTCAGCCTCTTGGCTTGCGTATCCTGATTAGGGTGGCAATCAGAAGGTTATTTGTTGTGTTAAGCTGGGGAGAGAGGCCAAGCAAGGTTTTCGCTCACAGGACTCTTTAGGGGAATCCAGGAATGCCAGATCTGCCCATAACTTGGTGTTTATTGGGGGTTCAGGCCTTCCGGGTGGAATTTCGTGTGTGATAAGGTTTAGTGCATTTCGTGTGCTTGTATGTACTGGGCTCATCTCTGGGCTGTTGGAAGAATGCAACTTCCCTGAAGGAAGCTCAGAGAGCCCCAGGCATCTCTTCAAGGGCACGAGGAGGCGTTGCCACCGAGAGAGAGTGACTTTGCACAGTTGATGAGAATGATCAGTAAGTCCCAAGCTTACTCCTCTGCAGCTGCAGAGCCAGCTCTTGAGTTGAGTTGGATGAGTTGAGTGCCCAGGTATAAGAAACAAGGATTCCACAGCTTTGAAACTCCAAGTCATGAAGATTTTGGTGAAGTGAGAGGTCTGAGTCCTTCAGGAAGCAGGCACAAGACTGACAGGTAGAGACTAGATCTTGTATAAGATAGAGAGGGAACCTTCCAGTGTGTGGAAAAGCCTAGCATCTAATGGATCAGGTATGTGTGTGTAGAAGGAGTGAGCCAGGTTTGGTCGGGTGTGGTTGTCTGGAACTGCTTGATGAGAGAAGTGGAGCCAGTGAATGGAGATTATGCAATGACAGTGGACCAATTAACATGTTTGTGAGAATCATGGCCCTTTAGTGGCCTGGAAAACAAAGGATTGGTCAAAGTAGGTTAAACGTGGCCCAGTCCCCTGTACTTCAATCAGCACCAACCTTCCCCAAAAGGGTTACCATGTTATATATTAATAAATACAGCAGTTTGAAAAACTCATTCCTTCATCCAGCAATGAGTCCTAATTCTACACCAGGGATTCACTGTGTTCCAAGAGCTCTTGAATACAAGATGGGTAAGACCCAGCTTCTGTCTTCAACTAAAGTTAAAATTAACGATTTAGTCAAACTCCTTAACCTCAAACAGTTCCCAAAGCATGTTTTTTGAAAATATATGTTATTATTTCATAGCCACAGTAACTAATGTTTACTGGGGACTTCCTTTGTGCCAGACACTGTGCTAAAACTCTGATGGCCTAGCGTAGCGGAGAAGCATGTGGACTCTGGAGGCAAGCTGCGGGAGGTTGCATACCAGCACTACCATTAATCGGCTGAGTAACCTTGGTCAAGTCATTTAACTTGTGCCTCAGTTTCCTCAGATGTACGGTGGGGAAAGTAATGGTACCTACCTCATAGGATTATTGAAGGGATTGAGTGACTTCATACTGGAGAGTGCTTAGAATAGTGCCTGGCTATAGTGAGTGCTCAGGAAGCATCAGTTAGGGTCATCTTGTCTGATCACCTAAATGACCTTATGAGATGGGACCTACCATCTCCATTTTTCAGAAGAGGAGATTGAGTGGTGGAGCTGGTCTCATACCCAAGTCTGGCTGGCTCTTCAAGCCATATGCTAACCATTAGGCCTTACCACCTCATGAGCATTGCTAGCAGCTGCCATTAATCCAGCACTAAGCCCCTCAGGAACACACTGGGCACTTTCACTTTTACTAATCCTGAACACCACCTGCAAAGTCGATATCATTATAGCCGTTTCACAGATGAGGAAGCAGGCTTAAAGTGACCTGGGGACTCTGGTCTGACTTAGATGTGCATCTCCCCTCTACGGTCCTACCTCCCAGGGTGGCCTTTCTATGTGTTGGCACATTGATTTCAACTTCCCATAGAAAAACCACAAAAGGAGGCTTTGTGTGCATCAAAGATGAAGTTATAATTTTGGGGGATGTGCTGTGTCCTTGGCATCCATTTAGTTGCCTATTACTTGAGAATTTTAGAGAACTCCCTGGCCTACCCTTCCTGTGCCTAGGGCCAGGCACCCTAGAGCTCTAGGCTCTCAGGCTCTTCCTGTTCTTGCCGTTCACTCTCTGACAAGCTTGGAACCCTCAGCCCTTGGCTGAGGTCTGGGAAGTAGCCTGGATGCCTTGCACGATAGCAGGAGAACAGAGGGAACAGTAATGTTCTGTTGCCTGAAAACTCCTCAAAAGCCAGGTGTGAAAAAGCTACCTAGTGTATAATTTCATACATATGAAATGTCCAGAGCAGGCAAATTCATAGAAATAGAAAGTAGAGTGTGGTTGCTTAGGGCTGGGAGGAGGGGATAGTTGGGAGTGACTGCTAATGTAATGAGGTTTCCTTCTGAGGTGAAAATGTTTTGGAGTTAGACAGTAGAGATTGTTGCACAACCTGTGACTATATTACAAACCACTGAACTGTACACTTTACAAGGGTGAATTTTACGGCATGCGAATTATATCTCAAGAAAGTTGTTTGAGAAGAAGCCAGGCATCCTGGGAATATGCCTGGTCTATTCTTGCCCATAACTGAGTGGGATTGGAAGTGGGGTAGGGGAGAGCAATGACTTGGGCTGAGGGTTGGGAGGTACTAATGTGTGACTGTAAGCGGATGTATAGCACCATCCCTCTCCTGTAAAATAGGGTCCAAGGTCCCAGGGGCTGTAAGGGGAAGCGGAGATGGGAAAGGGTGTGGGAGATGGGAGGCTGCCTGGTTGGGACTGTGACTGGGTCCTCCTCTTAAACTAAAGCAACCCAACTTGCATGTCTTTGATACATCAAATCCTCACTTATGATGGGCTTGCATATAGAGCCCTCTGCTTATTAAGCTTTTTTGAAAACCCCTGAGCTAGATATTATCTAAGATTTTTCTAACTCAGTTATGTAGGGGCCTTTATAAAGTATCCCATCTTCATTTCAACACAGTAACTCTTGTTCTTATTGTTTTCACCCTTATGTCTCAAAGAAGGAACCGCAGCCAAGGCCCTGGTGCATTATTTTACCGCAGCCTTTTCTTAGATCCCAGTTCAAACTCTTTTGTGCAATGCCCTGGACTAAACACAAACCTGCCTTATTTTCCATTGATTTCCATTGACATAAGATAGCATGGAATGTTCCCTCGTAAGGTTGTTGACTAATACATGGAGAGTAGATAGAAAGATGTCTGGCACATACTTTTATCTAAATGTTAGCTATTATAATTAGTCTGGTACTGTTTTAATCTCTGCCTCTTGGGCTCCAGGGGTTTGGCTGGGTCTTATTCAAAAGGTGTTTCAGCCTGGTGCAGTGGCTCACGCCTGTAATCCCAGCCCTTTGGGAGGCCGAGACGGGCAGATCGCAAGGTCAGGAGATCGAGACCAACTTGGCTAACATGGTGAAACCCTGTCTCTACTAAAAATACAAAAATTAGCCAGGCGTGGTGGCAGGCGCCTGTAGTCCCAGCTACTCAGGAAGCTGAGGCAGGAGAATGGCGTGAACCTGGGAAGTGGAGCTTGCAGTGAGCCAAGATCACACCACTGCACTCTAGCCTGGGCAACAGAGCCAGACTCTGTCTCAAAAATAAAAATAAAAATAAAAATAAATAAATAAGTTGTTTCTAGCTATCCCTGAAACTTCAGTTCCCCTCTCTCCCACTTTTTTCCCCTTTTATTTCCTTTCTTCCTTGGAATGTTTAGAGTTAAGTTAACTATATTCCTCATTTCATGGCACTTACCATAATTGGTCTGCTCAGGCCCCTCTTTGTAAAAGGCCCTTCTTATTAAAATCAATTAATTAATTTCCCCCTTTTATCTCATAGCCCACTTCTATTCGCCTCTCTGCATGATAGGGAAACATTTTCATGTGTTTAATATGTAGCACTGTAGTTGGATATGTTTTCACAAAAAAATCATAGTATGATCTTTGTGCAGTATTTTATTCAGTATGGTTTTGGTTTCATGTATTATATTTGTCTTTTTTATACATATGTATATAGTTTTATTCTTATTTATTTTTTAAGGCCAGTGTGTATTTTTTATCCTTAGAAGTTCCACTGAGTCTTTTTTCTTTTCAAAACTCCTCAAACAGGTTTATTCTATAAAGAAAATTATGTTATTTACAGAAAACAGTAAATCTAAAACAAGTACGGTACCCATCAACTGTGTTCCTAATCAGACTAGGGAAGGGGCTCCATCAATTATAGAGCTAACACCTCCATGTCATAAGATGTACAGGAGATATAGGAGCTACAAGGAACCAATCTTGTTTTTTATTTTCTACTTTTCTTTTCTTTTTCTTTTTCTTTTTATTTTTTATTATACTTTAAGTCCTAGGGTACATGTGCATAATGTGCAGGTTTGTTACATATGTATACATGTGCCATGTTGGTGTGCTGCACCCATCAACTCGTCAGCACCCATCAATTCATCATTTATATCAGGTATAACTCCCAATTCAATCCCTCCCCCCTCCCCCCTCCCCATGATAGGCCCCGGTGTGTGATGTTCCCCTTCCGGAGTCCAAGTGATCTCATTGTTCAGTTCCCATCTATGAGTGAGAACATGCGGTGTTTGGTTTTCTGTTCTTGTGATAGTTTGCTAAGAATGATGGTTTCCAGCTGCATCCATGTCCCTACAAAGGACGCAAACTCATCCTTTTTTATGGCTGCATAGTATTCCATGGTGTATATGTGCCACATTTTCTTAATCCAGTCTGTCACAGATGGACATTTGGGTTGATTCCAAGTCTTTGCTATTGTGAATAGTGCCGCAATAAACATACGTGTGCATGTGTCTTTGTAGCAGCATGATTTATAATCCTTTGGGTATATATCCAGTAGTGGGATGGCTGGGTCATATGGTACATCTAGTTCTAGATCCTTGAGGAATTGCCATACTGTTTTCCATAATGGTTGAACTAGTTTACAATCCCACCAACGGTGTAAAAGTGTTCCTGTTTCTCCACATCCTCTCCAACACCTGTTGTTTCCTGACTTTTTAATGATTGCCATTCTAACTGGTGTGAGATGGTATCTCATTGTGGTTTTGATTTGCATTTCTCTGATGGCCAGTGATGATGAGCATTTTTTCATGTGTCTGTTGGCTATATGAATGTCTTCTTTTGAGAAATGTCTGTTTATATCCTTTGCCCACTTTTTGATGGGGTTGTTTGTTTTTTTCTTGTATATTTGTTTGAGTTCTTTGTAGATTCTGGATAATAGCCCTTTGTCAGATGAGTAGATTGCAAAAATTTTCTCCCATTCTGTAGGTTGCCTGTTCACTCTGATGGTAGTTTCTTTTGCTGTGCAGAAGCTCTTTAGTTTAATTAGATCCCATTTGTCAATTTTGGCTTTTGCTGCCATTGCTTTTGGTGTTTTAGACATGAAGTCTTTGCCCATGCCTATGTCCTGAATGGTACTACCTAGGTTTTCTTCTAGGGTTTTTATGGTATTAGGTCTAACATTTAAATCTCTAATCCATCTTGAATTAATGTTCGTATAAGGAGTAAGGAAAGGATCCAGTTTCAGCTCTCTACTTATGGCTAGCCAATTTTCCCAGCACCATTTATTAAATAGGGAATCCTTTCCCCATTTCTTGTTTCTCTCAGGTTTGTCAAAGATCAGATGGCTGTAGATGTGTGGTATTATTTCTGAGGACTCTGTTCTGTTCCATTGGTCTATATCTCTGTTTTGGTACCAGTACCATGCTGTTTTGGTTACTGTAGCCTTGTAGTATAGTTTGAAGTCAGGTAGCGTGACGCCTCCAGCTCTGTCCTTTTGACTTAGGATTGTCTTGGCAATGCGGGCTCTTTTTTGGTTCCATATGAACTTTAAAGAAGTTTTTTCCAATTCTGTGAAGAAACTCATTGGTAGCTTGATGGGGATGGCATTGAATCTATAAATAACCTTGGGCAGTATAGCCATTTTCACGATATTAATTCTTCCTATCCATGAGCATGGTATGTTCTTCCATTTGTTTGTGTCCTCTTTTATTTCACTGAACAGTGGTTTGTGAGTCTTTTTTTTTTTTTTTACCTCCCATTTCTCTTCTCATTATGTTCTTGTTTTTCTATAACTCCTCTCGAGTACTTTGAGCATATTTATAATATATAAAATAGCTCTTTGAGCTCCTTGTCTCCTTTTTTTTGAGATCAGCTTTTTAAAAAATAATTTCAACTTTTATTTTAGATTCAGGGGGCACCTGTGCAGGTTTGTTATGTGGGTATATTACATGATGCTGAGGTTTGGAGTATGGATGATTTGTCACTTTGTGCTAATTTCATGATCTCTGGCATTTCTGAATCTGGTTCTATTGATTAATTTTTTTTACAGGCTATGGGTCATATTTTCCTGTTTCTTTGCATGATTAGCCATTTTTTATTGTGTTATGCTGGTAAGAACTGAATTTTGTTTTATTCCTTTAAAGGACTTTGTGCGGTGTAGCAATAATAAATTCCTTGCAGATTAATTTGAGCCTTTGAAGGTTTTTTTGTTTTTTTTTTTTTTTTTTTTTTTGAGACAGAGTCTCTATTGTCGCCCAGGCTGGAGTGCAGTGGTGCAATCTCGGCTCACTGCAAACTCCGACTCCCGGGTTCAACCTATTCTCCTGCCTCAGCCTCCTGAGTAGCTGGGACTATACATGCCCATCACCATGCCTAGCTAATTTTTGTACTTTTAGTAGAGGTGGGGTTTCGCCATGTTGACCAGGCTGGTCTCGAACTCCTTGAGGTTTGCATTTAAGCTTTGTCTTGATGGCTCCAGACCGGTCTTTACCCTAAGCTTAATTTAGCCCCACTACTAAGTCATGCCTCTTCTGAAGACTCTTATCAAATGCCCAGTGTATTATGAGGCCTCTCCACTCTATTGCTTTATCTGGCCTCCTGGAATTTCATCCCCAGGCTTGCACAGATCACCACTCAGGCAAAGACTTGAAAGACCCCTCTGCAGATCTCTGGAATACGCCCTCTGTTCAGCTCTCTCCCCTGCATACACTCCACCGTGCAAATTGCAGCCCTCTAAGCTTCCCTCAATTGTGATCTCATCTCGTTAACTCTATAAGACTGCTGAGTTCTTTTTGGGCTTCCCGTGCCTGTGTGGTGGCCTGGAAGCTGTTCTGGGAAGTCCCTCAATTGCGATTTGTCTATTATTGTTCTCATGATCATACTAGAAGTATGTATTTTGGGGAGGAAGACAACAAAAGTAGTGCTTCCTGTTCACATAATATCAGGGATACCGGCCGTTGATACATCTTATCACGGTTGACGTTGACCTTGATGCCTGGCTGAGATGGTTCAGTCTTTGCCAGCAGGAAGTGGCGGGGGTGAGGCTACAGTTTGTGTCTGTACAGTCAGTTTGTCCAAACCAGGATCTAATGAGGAACTAAACATCGCATCTGGTTGCAATGTCCTGTGTGTCTCCTTTAATATCAAAGAGATCCTTTAATTCAATATGTGACTTGGTTGAAGACACTGAGGCAGTTGTCCTGCACAACTCTACCTTTCAGACTTACCTGAGGGCTTCACTGTGTTGTTGGTCTTCTTATGCCTCTGTTCTTTGTATTTTGCAACTGGAAGTTAGATATAAAATATTCATATTAAACATTTGGACTAGAGGCCTTTTAAAGCAGTCTTCTGATTGTCCATCCCTGCATAAGCAGCTGACATTTTTGTCTTTTCTCTACTAGTCCAGGAAACTGACTTGTGTGAGGATGGAGGGAGTGATTGTACTGCTCACTGTGAAGGGGACTTTTTTGCCGTTTAAGACCCTCCCCCCGCCACACACACCCAGATAACCCTTACAAATCTGCCACAGAGCCACAGAGCAGGTCTCACAGCTCCATGGTAACTGCCCACTGCCACCTTCTGTGCTGCCGTTTTCAGCTAATACATGACCCAGGTCCTACATGCTGCACTTTGCTCCTTCAAGGTCGATATCCTTGTTTCCATGTCCTATTTCTCTGTAAACAGTGCTCATTTGTACTTCTTGAGTAACAGGTTATTGCACTTTGATGACTAGGGTTCAGTTCTTAATTGCCCCCACCCCCTTATCAAAAAATAATTTTGGTAGGGCCTTGTCTTAGTGCAGGCTAGAAGACGGGAGATTATCATGGAAAACAGATGGTATACCTTTGCACACTTAAGGTACTGTTAAGGAAACAAATAAGATTTCATTTCCTTCCCATTACAGGTGAGAGAGAGAACAGTTCAAATATGATCTAGTGATGGCATCTCTGAAAGACCAAAGCAATATGATCATCTTGGTTATAAGGGACGATTAAAGGCATGGGATAAAGAGCAGAAAGTGATATATTTATCATTTGGAAGCTTAATGCATTCGGGGAGAAATTAAAAGGTGATAAAAGTCATCACATTTACACTCAATTACTTGGACTCTACGAGCTGAAGTTTTGGCCACATTTCTCGATAAAAGCCATGGGATTGTGGCAGTAAAGCTAACTGAATGCATTTCAATAAATTGAACTCTAACTTTCCACTGAATTTTTCTTGTAAAATTAGGGTCACATTTCCACATGGGGGCAAAAAGAACTTTACAGCCAGTCCTGAAACATGCTAGATATTTTATTTTATTTTAGACAGGATCTCACTCTGTCACCCGGGCTGGAACACCCAGGCTACAGTACAGTGGTGCCATTATGGCTCACTGCAGCCTCAACCTCCTGAGCTCAAGCAATCCTCCTGCCTCAAGCAATCCTCCTGAGTAGCTGAGACCATAGCACCACCGTACCCAGTTAATTTTTTTATTTTTTGTAGAGGTGAGGTCTCACTACGTTGCCCAGGCTGGTCTCGAACTTCTGGGTTCAAGCAATCCTCCCTCTTTGGCCTCTCAAAGTGCTGGGATTACCAGCCTGAGCCACTGTGCCTGGCCCCATCCTCATCATTTTAATACACCATTAGGACATGGTCCACTACCAGTCAAGTGGAGTTGTCTT
>NW_022292088.1:360595-374443 GCF_002776525.5 Piliocolobus tephrosceles
TAATTGACTACCTGGTCTCAACACTTATCACTGAATGACTACTAAATGGCTGAATGAAGAAATGTAATTGCTGAGGCTGAGAATGTGGTGTGATATACCTTGATAACTCTGTGGCCCCTTCCCAACTCTGAGATCTCTTTCACCTTTGCCCAGTTGTCACTGCATCAGTGCATGTGCATGTAGTGTATGCATGTCCATAAGCACAGATTCCCCACGTGGGTTTCTCTTTTACGAGGGACTCAGAGCCCTCAAAATCATCAGTGACAGGTCACCTAAATCTCACGTCAAGCTGTGAGTCATCAGGACTGAGAGTCCGCAGGAACAGGTTAAAGGTGCCTTACTTTAACAGGAATATAATGAGCACCTACCCTGTGCCCAGCCTTGTACTAGGAATGTAGAAGTGCAAGAAAAGTCTTATATGAGCTCAACTCTAGGGGGATGTGTAATTTGGCAGACAAGATAAGGCAGACACATTAAATTACAGACAGCCAAATCCAGTGCTGAAATGTGTGACACAGGCGATCAGGGTTATGTGAGGGCACGAGAAGGGATGAGTGTGGTGTGGAGTCATTGATGAAAACTTCACAGAGGAAGGTGCATTGAGACTGAGGTGTGGCTGGGATATCCAGTGGAGTTGCAGTGTTGTGGCCTGCAGTTAAAAGCCTGAGAGGCTTTGAGATCAGAGAAACGTGGGTTTATGTCCTGCCCTGGCTTTTCTCTTTCTGCCATGTGACCTTACCTCTCTAAGCTCCAGGTGTCTCATCTTTAAAGTTGGGATAATCATATGGGCCTGAGGAGAACTAAGGGAGGTAATCCCCGTGCCATGCTTGGCACCACATCTGGTACCTATGATGATGATGTCCTTGACTAGAAAGGCTGGAAGACAGTAAGTGCAGTGAGGGATGTGTTCAGTGACAGCAAGGTCTCTAGACAGGCTCAAGATTCAAATTCAGGAGTCCTGGGCACACAAGCGGGAGAGAAAGCCATAGTCGGGATGAGCTCTTTGTGGGAGGACAGAACCAGAAGGACAGAGGGAGCAAGGCCCCTGGAAACATGTGTGTGCACGGCTTCTGCTGCACAGATCTGAGTGCTTTGAAGCTGATGCCTTCGCTTCACCCTCTATGTAAGAAACCATTCTTGCCCCTCTGTGACTTCATTCTGTTCTACTGTGACAGTCTGCTCCCCATCCAAGTCCTCTCACAAGCCATGATGAGCAAAGGGTGAGACTGGATCAGTGCAAATCCATCACCACTCAAAGCTTATGCTCTACGGACTGTTGAGCTTGGTACCCAAAGCATCACACAGCCATTAGGATAGTGGTGTGTTGAACTCAGAAATCACCAGAACAGGCAAAAGATTCATAAGACAACATCCATCCATCCATCCATCCATCCATCCATCCATCCGTCCAGCAAAGATGCAGCAAGATGCAAAATGGGCCTTGCCCTGTATTATTAATAGCTGAGTAATGATAAAGATGAATAACACACAACCCCTGCCCTCAGGAAGACAGACTTGTAAACAGTTCATCACAAGCCTCGTACTCTGGTCTCATAGAGAACTTCAAAATGCTTCAGGATCAGTTACTTGTGTTAGTGTGGGACAGTGCCCATCAAGTCATGTTTAGCAGGAGTTGACACCACTATTGACCCTTCAGGTGACCACTCATGAACTCATCCATCCGGGTGAAGGGCAGGGGGAGGCTTGCTCCCTGCTCTGCCTCCCTGCCCTCCTCCTTGGCACATTTTCTTGTTACTGTGAGTGTCATTCACCCTCCTGACTGTACTTTTAGCATAAATGTGCCCCTGCAATGCTGCTCTCTTGTCTCACTGCTGTCTCAGGGTCCTTCAGTGACAGCTTTTCAACCTTCAGCCTCACCTCTGCAGCTGTCCTGTGTCACCTCCACCTACAACCCACTTAGTCAGCTCTACCCACTGCCTGCCCTAGTTCTTCAGCCCTGTTCAGACCTGCCACGCGAGCTCAAGGCTCCCTTTGGGCTTCTCCCCTCCCTTTTCTGGTCCCATCCAAGGCCTGTCCCCACCCTGGCCTGGAGAGGCTCTGTGTCAAAGTGCAGAATAAGAAGAGGGTGAGCTAAAATCTGTATGCAATTAAATGTTTAAACTAAAAATTATAAGTTTTTATGAAATGACAGTAGTGTGTGTGAAGAACCCTTAGAAATAACCGTATTTTTGACTTGGTCATTTTACCCCTTAGAATATATCCCAGAGGAGGGGAGATACTGATCTACAAAGGTATTTATCACAGTATTTACAACGGGGGGAAAACTGAAAACCAACTAAATGTTTCAAAATAATCACCACTAAACTCTTGCTTTGGGCAAATATTTGATAATATAGGAAAATACTTGGGATGTAAAATTAGGTGGAAACACTAAAATGCTGAACTGTATGCATACTACTGAGAGCTGGACTCAGTATTGACTGCAAGCTTAGCAGTGAAACCAGGATGTTAGTGGTAGCTCTGCCTCTTATTAGCTGTGTGACCTTGGTCAAAGTAGCAAACTTTCTTAGCCTCTGATTCTGTGTCTTCAAAATGGAGATAATAATAGTAGCTGTCATATAGAGTTGTCTTGAGGATAATGTGTATGAAGCATTTAGCACTATGCCCAGCTGGTAGATACTATTATTGTCATTATTAAATTGACTGGGTTGTCATTGCTGGACACGAAGGGACAGGGATCCCCAGAGCATTTCATGGTGGGATTTTCCTGTACTTAAAAGAGCACAGAGGCCGGACGCAATGGCTCACGCCTGTGCCTGCGTTGGGAGGCCAAGGCAGGTGGATAACTTGAGGTCAGGAGTTCGAGACCAGCCTGGCCAACATGGTGAAACCCCATCTCTACTAAAAATAAAAAAAAAAAAATTAGCTGGGCATGGTGGTGTGTGCCTGTAATCCCAGCTACTCGGGGGGTGAGGCAGGAGAATCGCCTGAACCCGGGAGGTGGAGGTTGCAGTGAGCCGAGATTGCGTCATCACACTCCAGACCCAGGGCACTAGGGCTGGAGTGTGATTTTTTGACTTCGGGGAAAAAAAAAAAAAACACAGAATGGAAATACGGCAGAGGATAAAGAATGGGAGTTGGCTGGCAAACAGAATGCATGGCTCCCAGGAATAAAGACAACACTCTGCCTTCTTTCAATAATGTCTCTACCAGGTAGAAACTCTCACTTTTCTAAGCTCTTGTTACATGGTTTTCTTTCCTTGTTGGCTTGATCTGTGATGCTTTCCTAGAGAGGCTTCCAAGATCATACACCCGGGAAAAATCATACAGAACGTTTTGCTTGAGAATCTGATGGTCTTAAGCAATCATTCTAATCACAGAAAGGAATAGAATTCCAGCTGTGGCTTGAAGCTGGAGATTTAGGGCCAGAAAAGAAGTGCAGTTGAGTCGGGCCTCTGAGTTTTGCCAAAGGAAAGGCATGCCTGTCCCACCCTCCTGGCGTAAGCAGAGCTCACAGCTTGCTAGACTTTATTGGCTCAGGCAGTGCTCGTCTGAGCAGTCAGCATCCCGACCTTTGCATAGAATCTCTCCCATGAGCTCCAGAAGTGGGGAAGGAAGTTGGAAATATCACTATTCCAGTGTTCCAAACAGCTCCAGCATGGTCCTGCAGATGACGAATGGAAGATTTCTCCAGGTCCAGGCCCCAAAGTCTGGGAATACACAGGTCCGGAATCTACAGCTCACGGGTGGCTTCTGCCCTTTTTGCAGTGATGAGGTGCCTGGGGATCCCCACCCGTGTGATCACCAACTTCGACTCTGGCCACGACACAGATGGAAACCTGATCATAGACGAGTATTACGACAACACGGGCCGGATTTTGGGGAATAAGAAGAAGGATACTATCTGGTGAGAAACAACCTCTCAACCTATTTCTAGGGCCACACATCGGAGCCAAGCCCCATGGCAGGAGGAAGGGCAGGACGATGTCCGTGAGTCTGCTCCCTCCCCTTCACCTCCTCCACCCCCCACCCCCAACGCCAAGGCTGCCCCCACACCTCTTGCCAATCTTCAGCTGGGAGACAGCTGAACAAAGCCCATTTGAGGTTTAGAAGTCTCACATCATAAGAACGTTCTGCCCCGGGTTGAGGTTTTCATCTTTGTCACCTCCTTCGCAGAACCTCCTGGGTTCAGGGGAAATTGTCCAGTTTTATGCTTGGTCTAACAGAGTATGGACAGCCACGTAGAAATATGCTTGGACAAATTGTGTGACCTAACGCTACTAGACTGAGCGGGGAAACCCAGCCCTGTCTGTCTACATTCTGCTTGGCCTCTCTGAGCATGAGTTCCTTCCTTCCCAATATGGGGCAGAACCCTCTCTAGAATGAGGGTCTTTTGACCTATAGTCAAACAAGGTAGGTCAGATAAAATTTTTATGGCCAATTTTTATACAGAAAGGCAGAGGGAAAGCCAGGGTAGTACTTTTAGGTTTTAAGACTGCCTTTGGGGAAAAGGGGTTCTGGTTTCCATGACCTTCCCACCTTGGGGAAGAGAGATGTTAATTTCTATGGTTAGCCATGGGGGTAAATGAGACGGAGAGACAGGAAGACTGGAAAAGCTCCCGAAAAACACTTCTGCTTCTGAGACCTTCATTTTGGAGTATTGTTTCCTGAGTGCCAACAGTTCTGACCACAGGACGGCCTTACCTCCGAATACAAAGACAGCGACTGCCTCTGTGAGTCAGCAACACACACAAAGGGGCCACGAAGACTGTTTCATGAGACAGTGAAGGATTTTTAACTTCAGTGGACTCTGGAAACCTTCACTTTCTGTCACAAGCTGAGTCCGCAGAGGGAAACTCTTTTCTGGGAGGCAAACAGAGGTCCACGAGAGGAAGACCTGTCACTAATTAATCATTTTTTTGAGCCAGGGTCTGGCTTTGCTGCCCAGGCTGGAGCGCAGTGGTCTGATCAAGGTCAATGCAGCCTTGATCTCCCAGGCTCCACTGATTCTCCACCTGAGCCTCCCAAGTAGCTGGGACTATAGGCACGCGCCATGATGCCTAGTTAATTTTTTTTTTTTTTTTTTTTTTTTTTTGAGACAAGGTCTTCCTTTATTGCCCAGGTTAATCTTGAACTCCTGAGCTCAAGCAATCCTGTCACTTCAGACTCCCAAAGTACTAAGATTACCGGCATGAGCCATCGTGCCTGGCTATCCACAGAGGTTTCAAGCCCTGCGTGTGTGCTAAGTCTGTCTTTCCATCCAACAATTCATTTGCTCGTCCATCCCTTGCCCTCTTCTAGAAAGACCAAGCAGTACAACGTCTCCCTTGGCTCTGTTTGACAGGAACTTCCATGTCTGGAATGAGTGCTGGATGGCCCGGAAGGATCTGCCCCCTGGATATGGAGGCTGGCAGGTGCTGGACGCCACACCTCAGGAGATGAGCAACGGTGAGGCTCTCCAGAAGAAAGGCAGGACCCGCTCCCATGGAAAGTGCCCCACCCCTGTCCAGCCCTGCAACAAACGGCCCACCAAGGCTCCCCTGTTCTCCTTCAGGCGTCTACTGCTGCGGCCCTGCCTCTGTCAGAGCCATCAAAGACGGAGAAGTGGACCTGAACTACGACACGCCCTTTGTGTTTTCGATGGTGAATGCTGACTGCATGTCCTGGCTCGTCCAGGGAGGGAAGGAGCAGAAACTTCACCAGGACACGAGTTCTGTTGGCAATTTTATCAGCACAAAAAGCATCCAGAGTGATGAGCGGGATGACATCACAGAGAACTACAAGTACGAAGAAGGTAAGTAAGTAAGCCAGCCCTACTCAGAGCCCCAGTCCTGCAGGAACCTTCCCCTACCCCAGGGAGCCAGAGAGCAGCTGAGAGGCAGGACCCAGCCGCACTGTCGCCTCAGCCATTCAGTTTTGAGGCCCTAGCTGGGGTGGCCCCACGGCCTCACTTCTTTGTCACGCCCCCACCCCACATCCTGCAGGCCAGCGAGCTCCCGCCGCAAGGCGCTCACATGGACTATGGAGCCCAAACAGAATATGAATCCTTCACCCCTGCTTCCCGCCCCAAAATCAGCCTCCCACTGAAGACGACAGGGAATTTAGTAAACACTATGCCATTCATTTATTTTATTTAGGATATTGTTTAATTCATTGTGTTTCACTGAGTCTTTGGAGGACAGGCTGAGGCGAGCCCAGATGTTCACTCCCACCCCTCCTCCCTGCGTGGCTGGCAGGACCAGAGGCTGACTCTGAGGTGACAGCCCTGGCAGCAAGGCCACAGGGGAGGCTATGTTAATCTGTTATAGATGAATGCCTGGAAACTGAGAAACGCCAGCCACTAGATTCAACTACCAGGGAACCAGGCAAAAATATCCAGTCCATGAGGGCCGAGGCAGGGTGAGGGCCGGAGCTGGGATCTGGCTGGGGAGGATCTGAGCAGGCACAAGGCAGGGTGGGTAGAGGGTGGCAGGGAGGGCTGAGCAGTTGCTGGGAGTACTGGTGAGTGGGTGTCTGTGGTTCGTCTACATGGGCCTCGGGGACAGACACAGAGAGGCTCCAGAATTCCCTACCTGGAAAGGGGATTCGCAGTAGGGGGCGAGTGTTGAATACAGCCCAGCAGTGTCATCACCACCCTCTCCCTGCGGCCTCTGGCCTCATCTTGGCTGGGTTGCCCCAGAAATGGATCCTGAGGCAAGCATTCAAATACAAGTGGTTTATTTTTGAGGCTATCCTGGAAATGCTGGTAGCAGAGTGAGGAAGGGAGACAGGGAAGGGGAGGAAATGGATATAAGAGTACATTTGCAAGCCTGTTAGCACAGTGACAGCTGGCTGGGAGCTCTGGGAGTGGGGTTGCCAGGAAAAATACAGGACAAATAATGCTTTAGTGTAAATATGTCCCAGGCCAGGAGCTGTAGCTCACACCTGCAATCCCAGCACTTTGGGAGGCTGAGATGGGAGGATCGCTTTAGCCTTGGAATTTGAGGCTGCAGTGAGCTATGATGGCAACACTGCACTCTAGTCTAGGCAATAGAGTGAGACTCCATTTCTTAAAAAAAAAAAAAAAAGCCAGGCGCGGTGGCTCAAGCCTGTAATCCCAGCACTTTGGGAGGCCGAGACGGGCGGATCACGAGGTCAGGAGTTCGAGACCATCCTGGCTAACCAGGATGAAACCCTGTCTCTACTAAAAAATACAAAAAACTAGCCGGGCGAGGTGGCGGGTGCCTGTAGTCCCAGCTACTCGGGAGGCTGAGGCAGGAGAATGGCATAAACCCAGGAGGCGGAGCTTGCAGTGAGCTGAGATCCAGCCACTGCACTCCAGCCTGGGCAACAGAGTGAGACTCCGTCTCAAAAAAAAAAAAAAAAAGATGTCCCAAATTCTTTGTTGTTTGTTTCAAATTAAATTGCCTTGTATTTTTGTTTGCTAAATCTGGCAACCCTATCACTGATTCGGTGTGAAGTGCTGAACAACACTGCAGATTTATCGCACCAGAGAGGCATAGGGGCTAGGGTGTTTATCCATCAATTCCTGTCGGTCATGAGTTGAGGGCTGTTCCTAGGGGATGCAAATTCTCTAGCACTTCTGGCCCGCCCATGCATGAGCTGAGTCTGCTCTGGTAGCAGAGAAAGTCTCAGACAGAGTTGCAGGGGCTGCAATTTGAAAAGCAGGGCCTGTGGGCACTGAAATGGCAAGTGCCAAGGGGATGTGGGTGGAGCTGTGACCGCATTTGCTACAGAGGCCCACAGGGTCCCCTGTGGACTCAGGGGGATTGGAGCCATACCCTGGTGGTCCTGAGTGTCCTGCTCAGGTGCTCCTCGGGCTAGGAGTATTCAGTCTTCTCCCACCCAGCCTGGCAGGGTCTGGGGTCGCACAGACCACAGATGTGCTAAATCGGATTCCCATCTCTCTGGGCCCACTCTTTTTAAATTTAATTTAATTTAATTTAATTTTATTTTATTTTATTTTATTTTATTTTATTTTTGAGACAGAGCCTCACTTTGTCGCCCAGACTGGAAGGGCAGTGGCGCGATCTTGGCTCACTGCAACCTCCGCTTCCCGGGTTCAAGCAATTCTCCTATCTCAGCCTCCCGAGTAGCTGGGATTATAGGTGCCTGCCACCACGCCTGGCTAATTTTCTTTTATTTTATTTTTAGTAGAAACAGGGTTTCACCATGTTGGTCAGGCTGGTCTCGAACTCTGGACCTTAAGTGGTCAACCCTCCTTGGCCTCCCAAAGTGGTGGGATTACAGGTGTGAGCCACTGCACTCAGACTTTGGGCCCATTCTTACTGAAGCAAATGTCTCCAGATTCTCTTTTGTCTGGAACTGGGCTTAGAACAACCTGCAGAGCAAGGGTATAAAAGTGGCCTCTGCCTCAGGATGTTGTGGCAAATGCATTGAAGGGGTAGAACTGGTCCCTGGGGAGAGTACGTACTCAACAAAGGCAGCTTCTGGCATTATAAGGGAGGCGTGGGGAAGTATTCCTGCACATGTGGCCCACAGGGACCTCCGGGATAGAGCAGAGAAGCTGAGGCCACTCTGGGAACTCCGCACACCTAGGCCTCCTTTCATATGTCTTTACTTATTTAGTGTGCTGCTCCTTTCTCTCAGTTTCCAGGAATTAGTCTATCCCTGAACAATAATCTGGCTCTGGAACAGGAAATCACACCATGCCCTGCTGTCTTTAAGAGGTTTATTTCTCTGCGTTTGTGGGCCTTTGTCTTTCCCTTGAGGACATTAGGATAGAGTTGAGCGGTCACAAGCACAGGTTTTAGAGTTGGGCAGTTTTGGTTCCCGCCTGGGCTCTGCTCCTTACTAGTTGTGTGACTCGGGCAGGTGACATGACTTCTGTTAGCCTCCTTTTCTTTATCTGTGTATGGAAGAAGAAGAAGAAGAAGAAAAATGGTAATGGTAATATGCTTTGCTTGTGGTTGATACGGGAGGATGGGTGCGAAGTGGCCAGCAGAGCCTGCCTGGGAAAGCACATGAGGAGTGGAGGGACTGCTTGTTACTGGGAGTGAAGGCCTGAAGTTGTTGGTGGAGATACTGGGTGGGGGATGGCGCTCAGCCTTGGTGTACCCTGGTCAGCCTGGCTCACAGCTGGTGCTGCGCTCTCCCCACCTTCAGGTTCCCTCCAGGAGAGGCAGGTGTTTCTGAAGGCTCTGCAGAAGCTGAAGGCTGGAAGGTTCCATAGCTCCCGAAGAGGAGCAGATTTGCAACCTTCCAGGCCCACCCCACTGAGCCAGGACAGCCCTCGGAGACTGCATACACCTTCCCTTCGACCCAGTGATGTGGTCCAAGTCTCCCTGAAATTCAAGCTGCTCGACCCGCCCAACATGGGCCAGGATATATGCTTTGTCCTGCTGGCCTTCAACATGTCCTCCCAGTTCAAGGACCTCAAAGTGAACCTGAGTGCCCAGTCTCTGCTGCACGATGGCAGCCCCCTGTCCCCATTCTGGCAGGACATAGCGTTCATCACACTCTCTCCTAAAGAAGGTATGCATGTGCACAGTTTGTGTACGCAGAGTTGGTTTTGGCAACATCGGTGTGGTCAAGCCGGCCGACAGGGTTCTGGGGGCAGACCCCTGAGACACCGTGATTCCTACTGTCCCCTCTGGCATGATCCCCCTCCTTCCCTCTTCTCCTTCCTCCTTCCTTCCTTCCTTCCTTCCTTCCTTCCTTCCTTCCTTCCTTCCTTTCCTTCCTTCCTTCCTTCCTAGTATCTCCTCTCTGCCTCCTTTCTCTTCCTCCTCCTTTCCCACCCCAACAAAAGTAGCTGGTTTTGCAGGAAAAACCTGAGATTTTGAGTCTCTGAGACCTTGGTTGGAGCCTTAGCTCTCCCATTTCCTAGCAGAATGGCCTTGGGCAGCCATTTTGGCTCTTTCCAGCGCATTTCCTCATCTGAAAAGCTGTCACCTGCTTCCCCGGAACTTGGTACTCGTTGACTCTCTCTTCTCTGTGGAAGAGAGACCCCAGGTCCAACCCAGGTCTGGCTGATTTTCTCAGCTACTCTCACCCCATCCTTGTGTTCTTTCTTTAGCAAAGACCTACCCCTGCAAAATCTCCTATTCCCAGTACAGCCAGTACCTGTCAACAGACAAGCTGATCCGCATCAGTGCCTTGGGTGAAGAGAAAAGCAGTCCCGAGAAAATCCTGGTGAACAAGATCATCACCTTATCTTATCCGAGCATCACGATTAATGTAGGCAGGAGTCCTGCAAAAGGCTTGTGGGGCCCCGTGGATCTGGTGGGGAGGGGGTGAAGCCCTGTGAGAGGGCAGCCTGGGCCTGCTTAGGAGAGCATCCTCTCCCTCCTTTGCCTCTTCTGGTGCCCCAGGAGGGAAAAGTTTGTCTGAGAGGTCTTCATCCTCTTGTACCACCCACTAGAGGCCCTATGGATGGGTCCTTGAACAGGTGCCATGGACAATAGAAGAGATCCCTCTTGTGCCATTCCTGCTGTTGGCCTTCCCCATGGTTCAACATAAGGAAAGTGAGCACAGATGGAGGGTCTCTGGTCTGGGGAGAGCCCTGTCTGAAAGTCAGTTCAGATTTGCCATTTTTTGGCTGTGCATCCTCAGACAAGGCCTTGGGCCTCTACTTCTTGAACTGTCAGAGAGGGGATTAGAGTAGGTGGCCTCTGAGGACCCCTCCTGCTCTGACATTCTGTGATCTTCCAAGTGGGAAGATTTCAAGGGCTCCCTTCCTTCCCATGCTGTCTCCCCGAGGCCAACCAGCCTCCTAGACCCTGTTAAGTAAGCCCATGGAGCCCCCTCCGGTGGGGAAACATGAAGGTTTGGCGAGAACTTGGGCTTTTATGGCATCTTAGCAAAGAAGCAATATGTTTTTAGAGAAGTGACAAGAGAAAGGGAAAGGACCTTGAGTCTGAAGGGGTGGCGAATTTGGGGAAGGCAAATACATGGGAAACTCATGGTAGATAAAACTTAGTTAGAAAGTCTGTTGTGTAGATTCCTCTGGTGCCCTCTCCAGGCTCATAAAGGTCTGAAGTCATCTCTGGTGATCAGCCTTTGTCCTTCTTGGTAGAGAGGGGAGGGGGGACACCTTTGTAAATTTATGTCCTACTTTTAGGCAAATAAGGGGCAACCAGAGAGCTTTTCTTATATCTGCTTCTTCTCAATTGTCTTCGGCTCAAAGTAATTCTTATGCCAAAGTGGCATATTCGGGGATGGCATATCCTGCCACCTTACGGAACAGTGCCCTTCACAAATGTCTGGTGAGTTGAGGAATGAGAACTAATTCTCCTTCCCCTCCTGGTCTGTTTAGGTTCTAGGAGCAGCCGTTGTGAACCAGCCACTCTCCATACAGGTGATATTTTCAAACCCCCTCTCGGAGCAGGTTGAGGACTGTGTGCTGACCGTGGAAGGAAGTGGCCTCTTCAAGAAACAGCAGAAAGTCTTGTAAGTGCTGCAAGTGCTCAGCCTTCTCTTCTGTTCCCGCCCCCCGCGAGATTAGCACTATCCTTCTCCCTGGACGTGGGCTCCTGGGCCAGACTCGCGACACTGGGGAAGGGAAAGTGGAAGCGCTCCCTCGCACTCAGGAAGCTGGGTGGAAAAGGGCTCTGGGGTCATCATCATGCCTGTGGTTTTCTGGCATGCTGCATTCTCTGTTGCAGCCTTGGGGTCCTCAAACCCCAACATCGAGGGAGCATCATTCTGGAGACCGTCCCCTTCAAGAGTGGCCAAAGGCAGATCCAAGCTAATATGAGAAGCAACAAGTTTAAGGACATCAAGGGTTACAGGAATGTTTATGTAGACTTTGCATTATAAATTCTGGAACAACGCGCCGACGTGTGCCTTTCAAGCTTCAGGAAAAGGAGCAAGTTCAAATGCGGGCTGCGCCATTCCCCACCACAACAGAGGCTTCACAGGGCTCCAGCGAGAGCAGCAGAGGGGACGACGTGTTCATGGTCTGTCTCCCCTGTCTCCACTAGAAATGTAAGCTCCATGAGGGCAGGGACTTTGCTTTATTTACCTTGTACCCCTACACTCAGAACCATTTCTCACTATGCTAGGCACTCAATAAATATTTTTTGAATGAATGAATAGGGTACTCCAGCATCCAGAGAACAGGTAGGAAATGTGTATGGATGGATATTGCCCTGGACCATTTGCACAGCTCCCCTGGACTCTTTTCAGGGCCCAGGGATTCCACTGTGTCCCATCCAGAGATTCCAGGGATTCCACAGTCTCCTATCCAGAAGCGTGATTTGGCACAGAGGTCAGAGGATACTGGTAGGACTTGGCCATGACTTACTGCTCCCTGCCCCAGATATCCAGGAAAGAAAAAGACAGGCTGAACAGCTCACTGTCGTTGTGTTGTTGCAATAGCTAATTCCCTAGTATGAATAACCTTCAGACCTTGCTCTCCTTTGCCCCATGTAATCATCACTTTCCTATCTGTTCCCTGGATGCTGGAGTCTCCTATTCATTCATTCAAAAAAGCATGTATCGAGTACCTAGCATATGCCAGAAATGGTTCTGAGTGTAGGGGTACAAAGTAAACAAAGCGAAGTCCCTGCCCTCATGGAACTTACATTTCTAGTGGAGGCAGGGGAGATAAACAATGAACACGTCAACAAATAAGTGAGATACCCACAGGTGGTGTATCAGCCACGATCCAGTTAGAAAAGCCAAAAACTCACAGGTATTTCTATATACTACCTACCTACCATCTTTGTGTCTTGGGGAAAAAAAAAAAGCCTGGGAGACCTTTCACTCTTGGCCTTCTTTTGAATCCTTTCCCATATCACATCCAAGAGGTCCCTCAGTCCTAACAGTACCAGCCTATTCACTCAAAACTCACCGATGCACTGTGGTCCTGGATGGCCTTGGGTTGGCTGGGGAGATAAAACCAGCTGAATAACACAATGAGGTAGACTTTGAGTGGGGAATGGAATACTCTTAGAGTTTTCTATTAGTTGCAGCCTGTGTTTGTGGTCACGCAAACTCCACCCTTTCTGGGTCCTACTGAACACAAAACAATTCTGAGCATTATCTCCTCTTGTGGCACTGCACAAAGTTCTGCCCAAAGAAAGACATGATGCACTTGCTCTCTCAGTACTGGCTACGTGACTGAGACAGCTGTCCCATTAAATACACTCACAGTAAATAAAGAAGATAAAGACTTCCAGTATGTATAAACCAAAGGGTATGTGTAGTTAATCAGAGGGATAGAAGGGCATGTGGTAAGAATTAGGGAAAGTGGGGAAATAGTCCTGTGAGAGAGTGGGCTGAGAACCAGGAGCTACTGGCAGGGAACTGGAAGTAACTTAAAAGTATTCCATCTTATAATTATTACCTGGCAATCATGACAAATAGTTTAAGGAAAACACCAGAAAGAGCAACATCTTACAGACACAATGACCTCTGAAGCACATGGAAGGTTTCAGGAACTGCACCCTAGGACTCTTTAATGAGTCCTGGTTTTAACACCACATTCATGAATTCTTTCATTCAACAAAGATTTACTGAGTTTCTACTAGGGGCCAGTCCTCTGCATGCTGAGCGCCAGTCCCCTGGGCCCACTTTTCTTTCTCTATACTTTGTCTCTGTGTCTCTGTCTTTTCTCAGCCTCTTGTTTCCCACCTGACGAGAAACGCCCACAGGTGTGGAGGGGCTGGCCCCTTTCAGCAAAGGTTGTCTTTCGTTTATTCGTTTAACATTTTTTGAGTTCCTAATGTGCTGAATGTTCTAGGTGTAGGGAATAGACCAATAAACAGGGCAAATAAGGTTCTCCTCAACCCATTCCCAATGGACAACCTCACAACCCCTCATCCCCCATCCCCAGTGGAACTCAGTATCATTTCCTTCCTTCCTTCCTTCTTTCCTTCCTTCCTTCCTTCCTTCCTTCCTTCCTTCCTTCCTTCCTTCCTT
>NW_022292088.1:374453-376237 GCF_002776525.5 Piliocolobus tephrosceles
CTTCCTTCCTTCCTTCCTTCCTTCCTTCCTTCCTTCCTTCCTTCCTTTTCTTTCTTTTTTTCGAGACAGAATCTCACTCTGTCGCCCAGGCTGGAGTGCAGTGGCCCCATCTTGGCTCACTGTAAGCTCCACCTTCCGGGTTCTCACCATTCTCCTGCCTCAGCCTCCCAAGTAGCTGGGACTACAGGCGCCCGCCACCACGCCCGGATAATTTTTTGTATTTTTAGTAGAGATGGGGTTTCACCGTGTTAGCCAGGATGGTCTCGATCTCCTGACCTCGTGATCCGCCCGCCTCAGCGTCCCAAAATGCTAGGATTACAGGCGTGAGCCACTGCGCCCGGCCCTCAGTATAATTTTCTTCTGACAACATTCAGCTCAGCTCCAGGCAAAAAGGGTTTTTGAAGGAATTTCTTTTTCCTTATTGTGTGTATCCTTGGTGGATCTGCCAGTGAAGAAACCCTGCCCACCCGTGGCCAAGAGGTGGGCATGCGGCTTATGCTGAAACAATCAGACACTTCTCCCAGGACTTTGACTGCAGAGTGAAGTGGGTTAGAGAAGGGAGAAACCTGGAGTCCATCTATCTCAGCAGCAAAGACCCAGAGACAGACCAGCTTCTGTTCCTGCTGCCTAGTCCCTCCAGCTGCCCTGGAGTCCATCCTTCTCCTAGTCCTGAGTCTGTTTCTCCTTTTCCCCATCAATCTAGGAGCTCCTTCACACTCTTGTTTTTTTAAGTTGACCAAAACTAGTTTTGGCTTTGCTTGCATTCAAAGGACAATCATGAGATAAAAGGACTTTATCTAGTTCAGAGAAATGGGGTAATTAGTTTAAGACCACACAGCAAAGTCTGTCTGATTCCAAATTCCCACCATGTCACACTGCCCAGTTCTCCCATAGGCCTGCACTTGGGTCCTACAGGTGTCTTTGTTAGTGTCATACATTAGCCTGAAGTTCAAGGAAGTGTCAGAAGCTCTCATTCACCCCAACCTGGTGAATAACTAGAGAGGTGGGAGGTGGCTGTGTGGAAAGGGCAGGCAGCAACAAGAGCCACACTTGGTTTCCCAGAGCCCGCTCCTCCTTTAGTCCCTGGCCCTCCAAGCCCCACTGTTCAGTTTTTCTTCCTCACCATCTGCCCGCTGACCAGCAGCCAACCAACCAACGCACAGCTGGTACCACCTCTCTACCTGTCCCTGAGACCCTATTTTCTAGTATCCAGGAACCACTTGGTGCCAGCTTTGGGGCTGCTGCCTTTTCAGGAGTACAGACAAAAAGAATTTGATTGCAGAGTGCTGATCTCAGACATACTCAGCTTTCCTCCAACCCCAGAGGATGGGCTTGCCTTCAGACTCCATGAAAGCCTGGAGCTTCCTGAGGGGCGGCAGGTCACGTGCCTGGCATAGCACGTTAGCAGAAGGTCTGAGCTGGGATGCTGAATGAATCTGTGGGAATGTGACAAAGAACTTTGTGATCACAGATAATGTCAGGCTCTGGATAATGCTAATATCCTCCAGAGAATTTTCTTTCTGGTAGGAAGTTAGGATAGTGGGAGAGTGCCATAATGGAGATTTATTTAAAACCAGGCTTCAGCCTTTTTTTTTTTTTTTTTTTTGAGGCTGAGTTACTCTCTTGTTACCTAGGCTGGAGTGCAATGGCGCAATCTCTGGCTCACAACAACCTCTGCCTCCTGGGTTCAAGCAATTCTCCTGCCTCAGCCTCCCAAGTAGCTGGGATTACAGGCATGGGCCACCACACCTGGCTAATTTTTTTTTTTTTTTTTTTTTTTTTTT
>NW_022292088.1:376337-384689 GCF_002776525.5 Piliocolobus tephrosceles
TTTTTTTTTTTTTTTTTTTTTTTTTAGTAGAGACAGGGTTTCTCCATGTTGGTCAGGGTGGTCTCAAACACCCAACCTCAGGTGATCCGCCTGCCTTAGCCTCCCAAAGTACCGGGATTACAGGTGTGAGCCACCGCGCCCAGCCAACTTCGGCCTTTTATAAGGATTAGTCTATTTCCTACTTACCTCAACTCCTGGGGTATAGCCCTTCTGCGGTCCCAACAGAAAGCCTGGGGTGTTTATTGGGGCCCCTCATCCTTGATGACCCTCAAACTCAAACCCTGCTAGCCTGCCAGATTCTCAGGCTCTTATCTGCCAATTACAAATGGGCAAATGCCCCAGATGGAAGAGTGGCAGCCAGTGTCAAGTTCACTCTCTGCTCTTCTTCTCCCCAAGATCTTGATTCCTCAAGTCCTCACTGCCTTGATGCCTTCAAAGAGATATTTTAAACATTTCATTCTACTTTTCTAATTGTTCCCAATAGAGAGGATGGTAACAAGCTAGTCTGCTGTATTTAGATACAGAAATTCTTGAGAGATTTTAAAAGAAGGCTGAATAGAGAGACCACCTCAGCGGTGGCTTGGATCAAGGCTAATGTGAAATCAAATGTGTGGGATATGAGTTGGAAGACCTCAGTTGGAGTCTAGGCTTTGCGATAAGCTGTGAGATGTTGGGAAACCCTCCCTTCTGGAGCTTAGAGGTAAGTTTCTTGTGTGTGGAACACATAGGTAGGCTATAGTGTGCACTTTAGCCTCCTCCTTGGCTCTGTTTGGGCTCCTTCTTTGTTCTTTCATCATTTGCATCATTTTAATGTGCTCTTCTGCAATACCATATTTCATTGTTAGTCTTACATTCTTTCTGGAATGAGGCAGTATATTAATTGATCTTACATTCACTAAAATAAATGTTAACCCTCTGAACCTATTTTCTCATCAGTAAAATTGGAATAATGATCCCTTAATGTAGTTTACAAGATTGAGGTTCAGATCATACAAGATAATGTATGCAAAAGTGCTTTGTAAAGCAATGTGCCAGCATAATTAACTTATTTGCACCTGGGAGTCATGTTGAATATCTTTTCTTCTCTGCCCTCCACCTGATATTCTGTCCATTAGCACGTCATAGCCATTTAACCTACATCTCCGTCAAATCTGTCCATGTCTATCTTTTTTTTTTTTTTAATTGAGATGGAGTCTCATTCTGTGGCCTAGGCTGGAGTGCAGTGGCGTGATCTTGGTTCACTGCAACCTCCACCTTCTAGATTCAAGCAATTCTCCTGCCTCAGCCTCCTGAGTAGCTAGGATTACAGGCACAGGCCACCACACCCAGCTAATTTTTTTTTTTTTTTTTTTTAAGAGCAAAACTGCAAGTTTATTTTTGGTAACCTAAGGTGTGGGGAAGAGGTCTATTGGCCTCCGGCAAAGAAGGGCGGCAGAGTCCCCCGGTGGGGCTCTCCGACGGTCCCCACATCCCGACAGGAGTGGAGCTGGGAAGTCCGCGTGGGACCCTGGCCAAGAGCGGCCTTCCTAGGAGTGGGAAGGCAATAGGCGGGGCACGGGCGTGTCGGGAGGCATTCCGCGGGTGCGACCAGGTAAATCTTGGTCTCTTCAGATTGACGTCACCTGGTGCATGCCTAGTTGATCTGCACCCTCCCTGGGCGCCGGCTGCATTTTTGCGCGCGCGGGAAGAGTTGGTGAAGAACCCAGAAGTGCGCCATCCTGCCTCCGTTCGTCCAAACAGTCCAACCTTTTATTGGTAATAGTGATAAAGGGGCACCGTGGTCTGTCTGGCTACTTCCTGCTGTTAAGGGGTGTCGTTAAGGTCGGGGCCCATGGTTGGTATTTGGACGTACGGATGAAGAATAAAATAAGGCACAGTATTAGTATAGGAATGAGGAATGGAAGCATTTGTTGGAATATGGGCAAAACCCAGAAAGAAGGTCCTGGCAAGGTTGGGGAGTATGAGATAGTTAAGAAAATTTAGTAAGTTTGAGGCGAGTGGGGGAAAGCCAAACTGATTTCCACTGATTGCTTTCGGTAGGGGCCCTTTTTAGCTGGGAATGAGGAACGACTGAGCCAAGGGGGAGGCAAAGTAGTTGTTGGCCAGGCAGAAATTAAGGAGTGGAGTTTTTCGTGGAATGGATGGCTTTCCGCTTACTCCTACTATAGAGATATTGGATGGAAGGCTAGGTCCAGAGAAGGACCGCAAAACAGAATAGGTAGCCTCACTGTTGATTAAAAAATTAATTGTCTTACCCGCTACCAGGAGAGTTATCCGCAGCTCAGCAAGGGTGGTGGGGGTCCCTGAGTCTTGGCACCTTCAGTTGTCATCATCCAGATGTAGGAGCTGGAAGGAGCTCCCGGGATCCTGGGAAAGGGGGTCACGTGGAGACGCACGTTCTCAGGGTGGGGCAATCAGACTTCCAGTGTCCTCCCCGCTGGCAAGCAGGGCAGGGGGTTGCTGATGGATGAGGGTTAGGACATTCACTGGCCCAATGTCCTGATGCCTTGCACTTATAGCAAGGCTGCGTTGGGGCTCGGGGAACTTGGGGACACCTGTTGGCATAGTGTCCTGCCTTGCCACACTTATAGCAGGCTCCTTTTGTAGCTTTGGAGTCTGTGGGGTGTGTGCTCTCTGGTCTGGGGTTACGACTGGGCTGTAAAGCCGCTGCTAGGAGCTGTAACTTCTGTTTGAGGTGAGCCTGCCGTCTTCTCTCTGGAGTTATAGACCTTAAAGGCTAATTTAACTAGGTCTTGTATTGGTGTCTGAGGACCATCCTCTACCTTTCGAAGTTTTTTTACGAATGTCAGGAGCTGATTGAGAAATGAAATAAGATGCCAAAATGGTGGCCCCTGTGGGGGAGGCCGGATCTAACCAGGTATACTGGGTTAGAACCTCAGTCAGTTTAGGGTAGAGGTTAGGATAACCTGGAGGTCATGCAAAGTTAAGTCATAGGCCTGACAAAGGTGTCTAAATTCCTTTATGTATATGGTAGGATTAGCTGAGAAATCACCTAAACGCTTCTCAATTTTGTAAAGATCGGCCAATGAAAAAGGGACATGTACTCTGACTACCCCCTCCGCCCCAGCCACCTCTCACAAAGGTGCTAACACTGTAGGAGGGTGTGGGCAGAGATAGGGGACTCAAGACAGCCAGTTGTGGGCCCCGAAGGAGGCATGGGACCGAGTGGATTACTAGTAGATAAAGGAGGAGGAAGAAGGAGTCTGGATGGGGGGAGGAGGAGGAGTCTGGGCAGGAAGGGAGGGGGTGGAGAGAAGGAGGAGTATAGGGACAAGAGCTTAAGGCCCAAAAGCCTTGTACGTAATTAATTTCGGACCACTTGCCTAGCCGCTGGCAGAAATTGCTGAGGTCGATCACGCCACAGTGGAAAGGAAAATTAACTGCTTCCTCCTAAGGTCCTGTTCGAGCTGTAAGGTTTTTAAATTGGCTAGGAGGCACCCTAAGGGGGTGCTCTTTGGAAATTTGGACTGGGGGATTTCCCGTTTGTTTCCTCTTTACTTACACAATGGACACAATGGAAATGGAAGTGGATCTCTGCCTGGCTTCAAAGCGTCCTTTGGAACCAGCAGAGACAGACTGGAGGCTCATGGAGCCAAAGTGGAGATTACCTTCAGGCAGACGTCTCCATCCTGAACGAGTCTCCCGAGCCACATGGTGGCTCAAAATGGACCTCGGACCTGCGCAGGATTTCTGGCCGAGGGAGGTAAAGAGGAGACAAGGACACTTACCCCAGAGAGGCCGTGAGAGTGAGGGAAGCGGATCTCAGGTCCTGGTCTGTCTGTGGTGTGGAAGCAGGAGGAGGTTCCTCAATCCTTAGAGGCCTGAGGAGGGGTCTCTCCGGGGTCTTCCGCACCAACTGATTTGTTTTTCTAAGACCAGCCGAGCGAGCGCAAAAGAACCAGCGGGTAGGCAAGTGTAGGAGCAAAACTGCAAGTTTATTTTTGGTCACTTAAGGTGTGGGGGAGAGGTCTATCGGCCTCCGGCAAAAGAGGCCGACAGAGTCCCCCCGGTGAAGCTCTCGGACGGAGTTCTGGCAGTCCTGACATCCCGACAGGAGTGGGGCTGGGAAGTCTGCCTAATTTTTGTATTTTTAGTAGAGATGGGGTTTCACTGTGTTGGCCAGGCTGGTCTTGAACTCCTGACCTCAGGTGATCTGCCTGTCTTGGCCTCCCAAAGTGCTGGGATTACAGGTGTGAGCCACCATGACCAGCCTATGTCTATCTTCACTAACACCCCCCAGAGTAGACCACCATCATCTTTCACCTGAGCCATTACTCTAGTCTCTTATTTGTCATCTCTCTTCCCTTTTTGCCCCCTCTAAATCATTTCCCCCATATTAGCCAGTATTTAAAAAATGCAAATCTGATTGTGTTACTCCCTTGCTTCAAATATCATTCAATGGCTTCTCATTGCTCTGAGGATAAAATCCAAAATTCTCACCTCAACTCTGCAAGATTTAGCCCTTGCCTTACCTCTCCCCATCTCTCTTTCTGATGCAGGCCCACTGACTGCTTTCAGTTGCTTCCTACCTTAGAGCCTGTGCACGTGCTGTTTTCTCTCCTCTGGCGCCAACCCTTTTCCTATTGCCTAGCTAACTCCTGTTTATCCTCCCAGTTTCTCAGCTTAAATATCACCTTCTAAGAGAAGCCTACCCTGACCAAGACACCTAGGTCTGAGAGCACTCAAACTTCTCTTTTACAGCATTTAGCACACTACAGAGAAATAGCTAATGATGTATGCGCTTAGTATTGTTTGTCTCCCCCTGCTGGAATAGAAGCTCCTGGAGGGAGGTAAAGAGGAGACAAGGGCACTTACCCAGAGAGGCCGTGAGAGTGAGGGAAGCGGGTCTCAGGTCCCGTCTATCTAATTTACGGCTATCTAATTTAGACCCGTCTATCTAATTTACGGCTGTACCTAACCCGGTTCCTAACAGTTCCCGACAGCACCTGCCGGCACCTAACGCAGTTCCCGACGGCACCTGCCGGTACCTAAGGCAGTTCCCGGCGGCACCTGCCGGTACCTAACACAGTTCCTGGTGCATGACAGTGCTCTGTAAGTATTTGTTTCACAAATAAATAAACAGATCCTTCTTGAATCCACACCAGCTAAGGGGTTGTTTTTCTGCCAGAGGCTGGAGAGTAGAAAGGTGTGGGTGCTGTGGGACAGACCTTTCTGATCACCCCCTTCCTCCATCCTCCTTACATCTCCCACTCGCTTTTCCCCAGCCCAACCCAAATGCAGCAGCATCTGTCTCATCATGGGCTCCTCAAAAAGTGCCCTGACTGAAATGCTGCCAGAGACTGGATCTCTGTGGAGCTCTCATGGGAACTGTGCCAGGAAAGAGAAGATTCTCTTTGCTAGTACCAGGAGAACACATTCCCCAAAGGGAGACCAGCCCACAAACCCCTCATTGCCCTCCCAGGTGAAGGGTTCTCTTTGGTGAAAACAGTTCTTTCAGCCAGACTTTCCTTTCCCCTGATAGTTTTTGTTACTTTAAAAATATTAACATATAAATGTATGTTCAGGGCACAAAGATACAAAGGGTATATAGAAAAAAGCCTTGTCCCTAGGCACTGAGTTTCTCTATCTAGAAGCAATAATTTTCTAGAAATAGTCTATATAAACAAAAGCAAATTCATATATATTCTCCCCACACACACATACCCTTTACACAAGGATAGCATACTATTCACACTGTTCGCTCTCTACCTCACTTATTCCACTTAACAATACAGCCTGGGCTGGGCGCGGTGACTCATGCCTGTAATCCCAACACTTTGGGAGGCTAAAGCTGGGGGATCACTTGAGCCCCAGAGTTCAGGATCAGCCTGGGAAACATAGTGGGACCCCATCTCTACAAAACATAAAAAATTAGCCAGATGTAGGTGGCACGTGCCTATAGTCCCAGCTACTCTGCAAGCTGAAGTGGGAGGATCATTTGACCCCGGAGGTTGAGGCTGCAGTGAGCCATGATTGTACCACTGCACGCCAGCCTGGGTGACAGAGCAAGACTCTGTCTCAAAACAAATGAACAAACAAATCAAGCTTGGAGATTGTTCCACATCCTTTTATATAGAGCTACTTCATTCTTTTATACCTTTATGTATTTTATTGAATGCATGTCCCATAATTTATCTACCCAATACCTTATGCATGGATGTTTAGGTAGTTTCTAGTCTTCGGCTATTATAAATATCAACGCCTTGAATATACTTGTATAAATCTTATTTTACACCTGTTTGATCCTTTGTATGATAAATACCTAGAAGTAGAATGACTGAAGCAAAAGTATAGACTTTTTTTTTAAGTGAGAGCAAGTTTATTAAGAAAGTAAAGGAATAAAGAATGGATAATCCATAGGCAGAGCAGCAAAAAGTATAGACATTTAAAGTTTTGGTAGAAACTACTTAATTTCCCTCTGTTCTGGACTGAATTGTGCCCTCCCCAAAAATTCATATGTTGAAGCACTAGCCCCCAATGTGACAGTATTTGGAGATGGGACCTACAGGAAGGTAATAAAGGTGAAGTGGGGTCATAAGAATGGACTTCAGTCCAATAGGAATGATGTCCTTATAAGAAGAGGAAAAGGAAAAGACACCAGAGATCTTTCTCTTTCCGCGTGCACGCAGAGAGGAGGGGGTGTGAGGAAGACAGCCTTCACCAGACACCAAGTGTAAAGGCCCTGATCTTGAACTTCCATCCTACAGAAGGGTGAGGACATAAATATCTGTTGTTTAAGCCACCCAGTCTGACTAACACTGTCCATAGAGGCTGCACCAGTTTGGAGAGGCTGCAGCAATTTATTATTTATTTATTTATTTCTATTTTTTTTGAGACAAAGTCTTGCTCTGTTGTCAAGGCTGGAATGCAGTGGCATGATCTTGGTTAACTGCAACCTCCACCCACCAGGTTCAAGCGATTCTCATGTCTCAGTCTTCCGAGTAACTGAGATTACAGGTGCACACCACCATGTCTGGCTAATGATTGTATTTTTAGGAGAGACTGGGTTTCACCACGTTGGCCTGGCTGGTTTCGAACTCCTGACCTCAAGTGATTCACCCACATCCCAAAGTGCTGGGATTACAGGCATGAGCCACTGTGCCCAGCCAAGGCTGCACCAATTTAAATTTGCACTCCCACTAGTATTAGAAGAGAGTAACTATTTTCCTAAATCGTCACCAACTCAAAATGTTGTCAGACCTTTCTACCCCACTGCCCAGATCCCCTCCCCACAGGCAACCAATATTTTTTGCCATGTGTTTTATATCATTCTATAGACATCTCAGGTATATGCAGCAAGTACAGCTGCCCTGAGAGTGCTGCTAGTAACACAGTTTTATAAGCCCAGGTAAGGCCAAATATGAGATCCTTGTCTTGTCTCTTCAGGAACTAAAGAAGGAAAAATTGAAAAGACATAGGGCCTGAGTTCCAAGATAGTTCCCAACCTTCTCTAGTGGAGGGTCCCAGACCAGGTAGGCTTGGAAGAGTTGGGGCCCCAGCTTCTACTTTTAAGACATTTATTTTTCACCAACAAATTCTACTTCCTTATCTCTTTCACACAGATAAATTCCAGACACATGTGTTCTCTCTATCATCAAAACAGCCCATGAGCATCTCGCAACTTGCAGCCCCTGTCACATTTAGGGCCTGAGATTTGGAGTTGGATATGGGACTCCTGTTTGTGGCCTCCTCTCTTCCAGAGTCTTCCAGTGCAGTCCAGATAACATCTCTGAGAGTCTCTTGAGGCCACTGAAGCAAGAGGCTTCAAGGTTTGTTGTAGGCTTCTCCAGTTGGCAGGTCTTCCCCATCCTACCCCCTCCCTCAGGGCTGCCAGGCATATCCCTGCCTGGGCCTCCTGGCACAAGAGATAAAATGAACAGGGCTACTCCCAGCAACTGGTCCAGGAGATACCAGCAGGGAGGGAGCAAGAGAGAAGAAACATGTCAAGGTGCTCACAGGAGTAGTTGGGGGGAAGTTTTGCTCTTTCCAGATTCTTAAGCCAACAAAAGTGCCTTCATCATTTTCTGTCTGAAAGACAGAAAGCCCAGAAGGAGCCCAGAAGCAACAGTTCAAGACAGGTGCTTCCTGCAACCAAGTGGATAAGAGGAGCGACCTGCAGCCATGGGACAGGGTGAGCCAAGCCAGCGCTCCACAGGTCTTGCTGGACTGTATGCAGCCCCTGCAGCATCACCTGTTTTCATTAAAGGAAGTGGAATGGATGGTGAGCGGGGAGGTGGTGGTATAACCATGGCAGGGGAGGGGGTACTGGTGATAGTGAGCTGGTTGTGGAGCGTGGTGTGATGGTGGGTGCTGGCGGAGGCGGTGGTGGGG